>NW_013667250.1:135888-140947 GCF_000517525.1 Limulus polyphemus | reverse complement strand
ACAAGGCACTATCAAATTTATCGTACAACAAAACCACATTAACTAATCCAAATTTACAATTCAATTTCAATAATTTAAGTTACAATAAACCAACTATAACTCCATTACAGTAATAAGCCTAAATCCAACTTACCATACTGGACTCGCTGGAACTACGAGCAGATGTTGAAATATCTGGTGATAAATCCATAGTGAAAAGTTTGAAAAATGTACCACTAATTGCAGCTAACACTGCCTTGTGGGCGGAAAAGCCTATTTTTCCACAAAGGAATATGACGTCAGTGAACACCTGGCTATGGAACAGTGACAACATGTCATTCTCAAACTGGGAATCAGGGACGCAAATACTAGGAGATGGTTGCTTTGGAGGGCAGAATGGAACCTGGCATAACAATTAATTCAATCGTAATGAAACAATTCTGTTTGTATATTTATTACAAGCCAGTATGGTGTAACACATGTAAAAAATTACATCCAAATTTGTTTTTTCTATAAAAAAATTGGTGAAAACAAAGTTTAGTACTTTTTTTGCCATTTAGTGTTTTTGTTGAGAAAAACATCCTGGTTGATTTAAGTCCATCATGTTAGGAAAACATGTCAGTTCAAGAAGTCAGTTGAACACAAAAATACCAACCCTATAGCCTAAGTGCTTTTAAAAAAAAAAAGGTGCACCCGAACAAAAAAGGTCTACCATTTGAAAGTATCTGGGTTATAGGGTTTCATATCTTAATGGTCATTTTAATGCCAATGCTACTCTAGAGTTAAGCAAGTATTGTTTTCAGGAGACTTACTACTTTCATATACAATGAATAATCACTTACAAACCCACAAAACTAACTCCAATTTCAAGACTCTAACACACGTATTGATAAACACATCGTTTTCTCACCTGAAGAAGGGGGTGCTGAACATGTTTCAGGTTCGTCATCCAAAAACGTTGCTGTCTCCGGGCTATAAGAGCCACCCTAATTATATTCTCAAACACTTCATTCACACCATAATGGGTAAGGACACTGGTTTCATAGTAAGGAGCTCCAATTTCTTTTGCAACCATTCGACCATGTTCTGGAGTTAAGATGTCGGTTTCTCGCAGAGGTCTATGAAATAAGAACACAAACTATGTTATCAACTGGTTATACAAATATATATATATATATAAAACAGTAATACGAAATTACTATTGTTTTTGAATTAAATTGTTCTTAAGCTTAAGGTTTAAATAAATATGAATATCAACAAAATTTAATACAGATGCAACACCACACAGTGGACACAAGACAAGTCTGTTAAATTACAATAATCAGTAAATGTTCCTTAAATGATGTGAATAACAAACAGCTGCTATAATGGGAAACAGAAATGTGAAACTTTGGAACGTTTAAGATTTAGAACAAAATGATATCAAATACCAGGAACTCATCTAACCTGAAGTTGTCATAATGGGCAGATATAATACTGGTCAGTGTTAACAAAGGGGCTCGAAGCAAAGCCATATGACAGCAAATTTCCAAAACTTTCTAGATATATAATAAACAGTGTTTATTTTAAATTCAGATCTACCGTCTACATCATTTTCTAATACAAATGTACTACTGATCATGATAGGCTTCTTTTAATAGTTCTGGAAAAACATAAACCAGCACACAATTAACATAATCTTAACGCAAACAATTATGCTTCATCTTTCCTTCAGAATATACAGATTATACCAATCAAATCTTTTGTATGTCGCCACATCCGATCAAGCTCTGTCTGCTGACCATGCATTCTGACAATAGCCCTTCAGCACTTTTCCTTGAAAAAGGCTTCCTTGTAAAGTTGTAGTGTCCAAAGCACACCTTTCCTCTCTGCCGGCTTTCCATAATACAGGGTGTCCCAGAAGTCTGGACCCATAAGGCAAAATACACAATGTATTCTTATTACAAAATGATAACCTGAGCACTTTCGAAAGATCCACCTTTCTTCTTCAGTTTGCCCACCTTTCAAAAACGCTTGGGTTATAGGGTTTTATCATTTTGTATCAAGACTTATTGAACCTACGTGTTTTTCTAACATCATCAATTTATTCTTAATTTATTTATTATTCAAATTGCATGCCATTAACAGCCATACACATATCAATTCTTGGTATACTATGCCATCAGGGTATTTTCTTTCCTGAAATATGTACAACTGACATTAGAAATGTGTTTGTTTAACATAAAGAATATAATGTCTATTTTCCCTATGGGTCCAGACTTCTTGGACACCCTGTGCATCTAACGAATAAGGATGACTGTTTATCAGACCCTGTTTCAATCATCCAATCACAAAGAACTTCACAGGTGTGACATCCAGTGACTTGACTAGTATACATCACGTAAGGAAGAGCATGAATATCCATTTCACTCTTTAGCCACTTGATGTACGCGACGGCTGAAGAAAGAAACTTTTGTATGCGCCTTGTGTTGCTTTTCCAGATGGAGTTACTTCTTCGTTATTGTGGCTGAGCAATGACTTGTTGAAGAATGGTCATGGTTACCCAAGTTGACCCATATTCCTTTTTTTATTCCAAAACCATTAAAAAGATTTCTAAATCCCTGATCTGAACACATCTTTATGATTTGAGTATATGAATATTTTGTGCCACAATGGCCCGTCACATAACTCTTGCAAAAACAAATAATTGTCGGTGACATACTACTTATGGAACACCAAACACCGTCAAAGTGTACTTCTGATACAAGCCATTCCACTACAACTTTATTTTGGCTGTGGATATCATGCGACATGCCGATTTGCATATTCAAAATTGTTTTCATGTAACGTGCTCAACCATGGGCACCCGCAGGAAGGGGCAAGGGAGGTCACTTGACCACCCCTGGATTTTCAAAAAGAAAAAAACTTACTAGATATGTAAAATTATTATTTGATGTTATTGGAAAATCATAAGGTATTTGTATATCGATTTCATAATTTTTTTCAAACTTGAGTTACTTGAGCCCCCCTTAATTTATTTCTGTGAGCACCCCTTTGTATAATTGACGAAATTGAACAATCACATTTTCATTATCATTTTAACATAGTACTGAATAGTTTAATTGGAAATACAATCAATGAATTATAATCCTTGTTTAAATATTTCAACTTACCCAAATAACATATCAGAAAAAAAGAAGTACAATTTAAACATATCTCTAAGTACAAATAGAGATATGTTTAACTTGTACTACTTGGTTATAGATATCTCCATCTAAACTTAAGTATCAACAAAAGAAATCGGAGGAAAACACAAGACCAGATAGGCAATTTCATTCCTGTAGTCCATTTCTCCATAAGTCCGCTTTCAGCTTTGAGCATAACAACAAACAAACAAGCTCTCTCTTTTCCTTGTACTGAAATTTTATCAAAGATAATGCTTTTAAAACACTAGTTTCAACTCGAATAATTATCTAGAAGGCTATTAAAAAATAAAAAAGAAAGAAGAAGCATAACACTGCAGGCCCTTTGACACCATTGGCTCAAAGGCACCTGGCTACCTTGTCTATTAGTTAATCCGAACCTGGAAGGGACAACACATCTCCAGTGTAATGAGAATTTGTTCAATATGATGTCTTGTTTACTGAAATTGTTTGAATTAATGGTTTCATTAATTCTCTCACAACAGGTAGGTCAAAGTGCACGTCATTACTCTGTGTTTCTATATATCAAACCAATGAGTCAGCATCATTGCTCTGTTTCTATAGATCAAACCAATGAGTTGGCATCGTTAATTTATGTTTCTACGTATCAAACCAATGAGTTGGCATCGTTAATCTATGTTTCTACATATCAAACCAATGAGTTGGCATCGTTAATCTATGTTTCTACATATCAAACCAATGAGTTGGCATCGTTAATCTATGTTTCTACATATCAAACCAACGAGTTAGCATCATTACCCTATGTTTCTATGTATCAAACTTGAGTTAGCATCATTACCCTATGTTTCTATGTATCAAACTTGAGTTAGCATCATTACCCTATGTTTCTATGTATCAAACCTGAATTAGCATCATTACTTTATGCTTCTATATATCCAACTGATAAGTTAACATCTATATTCTGAGATCAAGTCACTGTTTGTACAATATTTGCTTGTTAAGACAAACTGAAATTCTATAAATAAATAATCATACACATCCATAATATTTACAAGCGTTATAGAAAATTAATAACTGAAGTTTTAATTACATGAACAATTACATTTATTCAAAAACAGGGTAATAAATTTTATTTGGTAAGTGTCGTATCACTTTCGTTTCGAGAAATTCAAGCATGTATTGTCTTGTATACTATTTTAAAATGCCACATTCTTAACTGGAGTTTGCACTTGTGGAAAAATTCTGGTAACATTTTTGGGGTAGGCATGCCACTTATTGCTATGAACACATTTCCAATGTTGAGATTTAGGAGCTGCAACAATATTAATATTTCAGTTCAGATGGCAGTAAAGAAGCAGAAATACTTGACGAGTTTGTGATGTCGAGGGTGTGTGTGTGTGTGTGTTCGTGTGCATGTAATTAACAATGTGCGTGTTCTTACGAGTGCAATTACACAATTTATGGATAGTAATAAAAAACACCATGGCTTCGACAATACACACACTTCTTTACTCAAACATTTGGGAATTTACGAATTCATCATCAGCACACAATGATGAAAAAACTAAAAGTGTGATACAAAGTTCAAACTTTTACTTTCTTTCTCTTTGATGATATAAATAATCACTTCCAAAACATCTGACTAAAGAAATGTTTGCTGCTAAAGTCATGTTGTTTTCCTTTATTATTACACTTCAATTCCCAACTGATAAATCTAATAATGATGAAACATTTAATAAATACATGTTAAATAGGCCCTAGAATAACAACAAGAGCAGATTCGGTTGATAGTACCTTGTAATCAAAGAACTTTGTGTCTGTCTATTTGTAAAGATGTCAGATTCGGTTCATAGAGCCTTGTAATCAAAGAACTTTGTGTCTGTCTATTTGTAAAGATGTCAGATTCGGGATGTTGTTGTTCCTTTTGTGGTTTTGTT
>NW_013667250.1:124844-134985 GCF_000517525.1 Limulus polyphemus | reverse complement strand
AAAGAACTTTGTGTCTGTCTATTTGTAAAGATGTCAGATTCGGTTGATAGTACCTTGTAATCAAAGAACTTTGTGTCTGTCTATTTGTAAAGATGTCAGATTCGGTTGATAGTGCCTTGTAATCAAAGAACTTTGTGTCTGTCTATTTGTAAAGATGTCAGAATCGGTTGACAGTGCCTTTTAATCAAAGAACTTTGTGTCTGTCTATTTGTAAAGATGTCAGAATCGGTTGACAGTGCCTTGTAATCAAAGAACTTTGTGTCTGTCTATTTGTAAAGATGTCAGAATCGGTTGACAGTGCCTTGTAATCAAAGAACTTTGTCTCTGTCTATTTGTAAAGATGTCAGATTCAGTTGATAGTACCTTGTAATCAAAGAACTTTGTGTCTGTCTATTTGTAAAGATGTCAGATTCGGTTGACAGTGCCTTGTAATCAAAGAACTTTGTGTCTGTCTATTTGTAAAGATGTCCTCTGCTGAAAATGAAGATAAAGAAAATTTCTTTAATAAGATACATATCTGATAAGTGTGTTAATGTGATACCAGCATCAGATTACCTCTCTGTTTTTAACTTCCAAATAAAACGGACACATATACATACCTCTTTACTGAAAATGAACCATTGAACATAAACTTGAGGTATTTGTATATAAAGTTTAGTTAATTAATCCCTCAAACTACTTGTTAAGACTTTCAAACTCTGTATTTCAACACTATTATCTTTAATAGCACATGTACATTTGTTGCACCTATTCCAGACAACAATGGTGCAATTGGTGGCAGGTGCATGCCTGACATCTGTCGGTTAAAATTTCAAAGGAGTACGAGATAGATCTGACTCGAAAGGTTTGAAAAGTTTAAATAAATTCAATACAATTATAGCTGACTAAGTTGGGAGTAGTAACTGTAGATTTAAATAAATTTGTATTTCTGAACAAAAGAACTTGATGTGTATACGTATTACCAACTTTAAAAAAACTTTGTAGCACGTACTACACGTTTAACGTTTTCTACTTCTATTATAAGTTAAATAAGTACCTTCCCAACTCAGGATTTCTGCTTGAAACACATGGATGGTTGCCCCTGAAAAAACACAAAGAGCAAAGAGTTGATAGCTACACACATTCCATTTTCATTTCACAGATTCGGGACAACAGATTTACAATCGGTGAAGAAATTAATTAGTATCCAAACTGGATTACCGAATACTCTCTGTGGTTCTGTCTTCAGATCTGATTCTACTGAACATTATCGGAATACCGTATTACAGGTGTCGGCAACGTTTTTCTATTGGGTGCCACTTATCAATATTCAAAATTTAAAACCCTCTGCACGTGCCACCATTGTTTCTTAAATTTAGGTTAAAATATTATAATTTTATGATATGTGTAGTTTGATTATCTAGTTAGTAGTTTATAATAATACATAAATATGGTGTATATTTTTTTTTAATCATACTTTAATTAAAAGAGCTCAAAAGTTGTGTTTTTCTTTATTTTTTGTAAAAAAAAAATTAAGTTTTTTCTTCTTTGAATTAGTGTGCCACACAAAATATCTTCATGTGCCACAAGGTGGCAAACACGCCTTGGGTTGCCGACTCCTGCAGTATTACTTGCACTGTTACTTTTATGAAAATATTATCTTGGGTATAAACTATGTTAAGCTTCTACATCTGATTCAGTAAAACTTGTCCTGAAAAGAAAAGTTACAAAAGAAAAAAGTATATCTCAGGTTAACCGATTTATAAAACTGACTCAGGTATCCGCTGATTCTAGGAACTTTTCTTTATGCTCCTAAAGTTAGCATTGAAATTACTGTTTGTCAAAATCTTAATTAAAGTTAGTTTGTTGTAACAGAGGATCTGAATTTTAGACTTTATAACGAGAAATAAGTGACTGTATCTTAAGATGTTGTTTTGCATTCAAAGGTCAGAACAAAATAAAACCTATGCAGTTTGAAAACAACAAAAATTACATATATAACCACAAAATACAGATCAGTACCTAATCTGATGAAGAATATAATTCTAATTTGTTTATTTTCTAAGAAGAAGAAGAAACAATAATCCCAACAAACGGAAAAAAAAAACTCTAATCTGTTTAATCCAATGAACTTTACCCTTAAATATATTTGAATGGATTTTTGTTAACATTAAAATACATAACAAAAAGGAGCAATATGGCTAAACACACAAACTAAAATGTACATTTTGTATTAATTTTAGTTCCATATTATTTAAAAGAGTGAGATTTTATCTGATATTTTAACAGGAAATCAAACACAAAATATTTTTTATTTTATTATAATACAGAATTACTAAGACAAAAAAATTAACTATTCATATTATTAAAAAAAAATACCAAAACAACACAGTTACACTTATTTTCTTATGCAAAAACCCCTTAAGCTAGTTACTGAAGAGAAATACATATAAGAATGTTCCGGGAAATATGAAACATGCCTTACAGGAAGATCACCGTTCAAGTCTCTTATCCCAGTAAGTCTAGTAATTTAAAATCTAATATAAATAACACTAACCATTAAATGTTAAAGCTTTTAACATGACAATTATGCAATACAATATGACTAAAACCAGTAAAATATTTCAAATAATCCTCTTTTTTTTCCTTTATAAAACTATTTACAGAAGTGTTAGTTAATTATGAATGATATTCCAGTTCTTCCGTGTTGCAAACAGTAAATTAGTTGCTTAACAGCTTATACAGAATGTTTTCAATGTGATAAGTTTGTATTTTTTTATAGATAGATAAAAATTACTAAAGTTAGTTCAAGAAGACCAGTGGAGTGACATAATACTAAAACATCTGTAAGTTTTGTTTTGTTTACTTGAGGTAATGTATACCATAATACTATAAATATGGGATGGGAAAGCCATCTACTGATTTGGTTATTAAACACAAACCTGAAAAAAGGGCTACGGTCACGACACAAGCTCAAGAATTCCTCATCTCTGTATATGTACCGGAGATCATTCTTACACCCTACCAAAACTATTGGTGTGTTTGGACAAAATTTTCGAATCTCTGGATACCATACGACCTTACAGTTTCGAAGGGATAATGGGTTGGCAATTGAAAAGCACAGTAAAACCACATCTGATCTAGAAAATGAAACAAACATTAAAGTGTATACCAAAATCACAACACCCTATTAACTAACTTACATGACCATTACCTAAACTAAATCTTTACAAGTTGCATCACATCAAAAGTTTTTTTTATTTAATTATATTTATCTGTATCAACCAGTCTTGAACAAACCTATTATTCTGTACCTTTACTACTTCTCATTTAAAAATATTTACAAGTTATCTGTCAACACTGTTATGATTCATCACCAAAAGCAAATTAACACAGCTAATTAGTCAACTAAATAAATATTGTAAACTTAAAAACACTATATATTGTTTTAACAAATTAACAGGAGTTATTAACAGTATTCCAAATTAAATAGAGAATGATAAACAAACCATAAAACTTAATAGCAAATGAACAAAATAACTGTTAACTCTTATCAGTTAATCTCAGTTAAAATTAGTGATTGAATAATAAAGCCTAACATAGCATACAGATAACTTTCAAGCTGTTAGAAAATTAACATATTTTATGCATCTAGCTTCAAAGATGCATTCAACTCAGTTTTCTTAACAATGAACAATATTCCCATATTCTTAATGATGAAAAATATTCTAATGTTTTAATAGTAAACAATATTATTACATTCTTAATGATGAACAATATTCTCAAGTTTTAATGATGAATAACATTTTCACATTCTTAATGATGAATAATATTCTTATGTTTTAATAATAAACAATATTCCCATATTCTTATGTTTTGATAATAAACAATATTATCACATTCTTAATGATGAACAATATTCTTATGTTTTAATAATAAACAATATTCCCATATTCTTAATGATGAATAATATTCTTATGTTTTAATAATAAACAATATTACCACATTCTTAATGATGAACAATATTCTTATGTTTTAATAATAAACAATATTATCACATTCTTAATGATGAATAACATTCTCATGTTTTAATAATGAACAATATTATCACATTCTTAATGATGAACAATATTCTCATGTTTTAATAATAAACAATATTCCCATATTCTTAATGATGAACAATATTCTAATGTTTTAATAATAAACAATATTCCCACATTCTTAATGACATATAATAGTGATAACAGTACCATTCTTAATGATAAAAAATTAAATTATTCCCATGTTTTCAATGATGAATAACATGTTCTTAATGATGAACAATATTTTCATGTCCTTAATTATGAATGATATTCTCAGATATTTAAAGATGTATAGCATTCCCACATACTTAATGATGAATAATTCTAGGTGCATTATCTTGCACATCATTTTCTCAGAGAAAAAATGGAAATTATAAGATGCTTTAGGTCAAGAGCACACAAAAGACAGACTATTCTAAAATTACCACTATGATGTTCAAATATTTCTCGATCTTTCTCATGTAATTTTAAATGTGTGAGGTATTATGTGTGAGGTAGTCAAGAATCTTGAAGATTCATATGAGGAATTATTCTACTAGCATCCAAATGTTGTGAAATGAGAAAATGATAAACATTGTACTGACATTTCAAGGTTTATCAGTTATACCTTATCATTAAATTAAAGTCATGCCAAACTTGACCGATTTATTATGTATAGCTACACCTTGTGGCTTACAAAATATTCTAGTAGATGTATACAAAAACCGCAGAATGGCATAACATACCTTCCATATGCAAACCTTCTGTCTTTATCATGGTCTCCAAAAGTGTCCCACAACCGAAGAGAAATACTGACACCATCCACAACATCCCAAGAGCGTTCCAACACCTACTCAAGACACAAAAACCATATGAATACGAACAAAAACTGGTTTAACACATCATCTTTATCATTATAACTATAAAAATGGTTATTTCTCAAAATATTGCTTCAGTAAAAAAGAAATACTAAAATATAATATGGTTGTCACAATTAACAATTCACAAATCAACGTCTTATGTTCCTCAAGTACAAATCCAGTGACACTGAACAAACCAAGAAGTAATATTTTTTTTACACATCCTTCAAATTTTCAGAAGCTACAGTAATACATGTGATGTTTCACAAATCAAATCAGTTCACAAGATTTTTAAATAAATTGTTTTTTCTACGGGTATTTCATACTTAACCCACGTACCAAGTTTGGTACTACCATTACTATCTTTCTCTATTTTATTGTTCTTACAACAAATAAAACATAAAATTCAGTGTTCAATTCTATTTGTTACTCCAAGACATGTATATCCTTCACACATGATTCATTAGTCTGCAAAAAAAAAATCACGTAAAACATAATGTAAATGTAGTCTTTAAAACATTTTTATGTTGCCATATAACTCGTCTATAAACAACCAAAACAGGGTAATCACAAATGTTAATCAACTGCCACATTTTGTTTACATCCCGAGTCATTCTTAAAACAATTTTCAGAGAGATAAGATAAACACAGTATAAACATAATATCAACCTAAAATATTATGCTTGATACATTTCAGTTATTTTCTAACATTTGGAAAGACAGTTAACGAACATATCATATATTTAGTGTCAATGTTCATAAAATATTCTTTTAATTTTTTTTGTTTTAAAGCACAAAACTTCCCTTTATACACAAATGATAAGTTTATGTTTAAAAATAAACCACAAATCTTACATGTAAGTGTTAAAACTATCAAAAAGTTAAAATGTGTTCAGGAATAAAACTCAAATTATTATCTTTAAAAACATTATATATATATACACACACATCATCGGCACTACTATATTGTGCAGTCTACAAAGATATTTACACTATAACGTGTGGTCTACAAAGATATCTACACTATTGCGTGCAGTCTATAAAGATATTTACACTATAGCGTGCAGTCTACAAAGATATTTACACTATAGTGTATGGTCTACAAAGATATTTACGCTATAGTGTACGGTCTACACAGATACTGTCATCATCATCATCACCATTTTAACTTTCGTTTATTTGCAACTGTCACCATTTATTATAAATAATGTTTTTAAATTAATAAACTACAACATACCATTACATAACGTTGGGGGGGGGGATATAAACGAAGGGAAATAAATTCCAACAATCAAAACTAGCACAATTATAACCTAAATTTAAGGTGCTCTTTTGGAACACGCAACTAATTAAGTTATTATTACTTGCTGAACAAAAACGTGGATAGATATAAATCATTTAACAAGAAATTATGTTTTAGTGAATCATTAAAACAGTGGATGATGATAGTATCTGTGTAGACCGCACGGAAACAGTAGCACACTATGTTCCTTTATTACATAAAAACTAAGGCAAATACATTTCTTAAAGTGCATAAGCAAATTCTATCAGAATATACATCTTTTTCAAGGCATTTCCTCAAGTTCTAGATACCTGGAGCTTAACATTAACATTGTCTGTAGAAATACAAAATTTTAGTGCTTAGAAATTAAAATTTCATAGCATCATTAATAATCTCTGTGGCATAGTGAAAAGACAAAAACTCTGTCAAAAAGAGGTCATATGAATAAGCCAATGATGAAGTTCCTTCATATTTCACTAAAAATGCAGAATTCATATTGAAATTATAAGGTCAGGCAACAGTATATATTTAAACTACAATGTTAAGAGCTCTTTCATTGACAAAAGCCCCCCAGTGGCTCAGTGGCAAGTCTGAAAATTTGTAACACCAGAAACTGGGTTTTGATACCTGTTATGTAGCTTTGCACTTAACAACAAAACAAACAAATTTTTTGTCAGGAGAAGAGCTCTGCAGCTCTTCACCACTGGGGGGCAATGCCAACAATAAAGAGATCAGGCCTCATACTGGGAAGTTAAAATGATACTCCCACTGTGAAGGAAATAGTTCTAAAAATGTTTCATAAAATTCCAACGAGTCATACACGTTGAGTTACTTTTAATATCAGACAAAAGGAGGACTGTTTGCTGAACTACTAGCAAAGCTACTCGAGGTTTATCTGCACTACTAGTCAGTAATTTTGAAATGATAAGCTACAGGGAATGCAGCTGGTCAACAAAACCTACTGCCTACTCTCGAACACGACTTATTTATTTACTCTTTTGTTTGTTGTTGTTGTTGGCTACGCGACAAGAACCACAGATCCAAAGTCCGGCACAGTAACCCCTGTGCTGTACTGTCCCAATAAATGGGGGGAAACCTAAACACAATCACCAGAAAATTGCATGAAATCTTGATTATCAAACTCACCAAATACATTATTATTTTAATGACGACAATTTTATTAAAGAAATGAAAGGATCATTACCACGTCTACCACTTGAACTCTTGTCACACAAAAAATACATAAAACATTCTTTTTTAAGGACATGCTTCAGTTTTATGGAGACTTTTCTGGAAATATTCTATCACAAAATCACTGTTTAAATCTTTCTTTCCATGCCAAATCTAATAAAAATCATGATAACATATAGATAAAACTTCCAGCAAACAATATTAGGAGACAAAAAAAAGTAACTATGTGGACAACACCTACTTAGAACCCTTCATTAGTTAACCAGCTTATAAAGACAACACCTACTTAGAACCCTCCGTTGGTCACCGGCTTATAAAGACAACACCTAATTAGAACCCTTCATTAGTTAACCAGCTTATAAAGGCAACACCTAATTAGAACCCTTCTTTAGTTAACCAGCTTATAAAGACAACACCTACTTAGAACCCTCCGTTGGTCACCACCTTATAAAGACAACACCTACTTAGAACCCTTCATTAGTTCACCAGCTTATAAAGACAACACCTACTTAGAACCCTTCATTAGTTAACCAGCTTATAAAGACAATGCCTACTTAGAACCCTTTATTAGTTAACCAACTTATAAAATGAATGTATACTATCCTGGTTGACATCTTCAACTAAATCCATTTCAGTGTAAAATTAGTAAACATTATTTGGACTAATTTTGTTTATAAACACAGTGCCCAATGCAAGTATTGCAACCTGGATTTCAAACCCCAAGATTTACTGCTGAGCCATTGGGGGGGAGATCACGATAATAAAATAATTCATAAGCAAAAGGGGAACATTTAGTGTACCACACTTGGCTTTTTAACACCTTAACAACAACAGTGACCCAGCTGTTTCTAACTGTTTAAAACTACGCAGAGTAAGAGAATTTTAGACACAATTTATGTAATTTCACAAAAGCAGTTGAACATTTTCGTAACAACGACAGTTTTTGGACTTTAAAAGTGCTTCCACAGGTCATTAATCAAGCCGACTGTCCACCAGACACCTGTTGCTAAGCGCCAAGAAACAAACTCAGTCCTAACTAAGTCAAAAGCTAACTTATAACACTGTCCTAGACTTTACTTTGCTAAGCCTAAAAAAATCACGTTTATTATGCAGTCAACCACTGATTATGCAGTTCGTTTGTAAAAAAAGTTCCACGACTGCATAATTACATCAAACTCGGAACTCTATTTACAGGATCGATGACGTGAACAAGTATATCGCTTCCGAGTCATGATTTTATTTCTCGAAGTTTCTCATGACTTGCCATTTGCTTATTTGCAAGCACGCATAACTGGAAGGTAAAAAACTCTCAAAACATTACCCATGATGCCTCAAATGAACAATATTTTTCTCATTTTTGTGCCAGATTCTTTATATGCCCTTTCTCGCTGGATAAAAAATAACATTTTTTTTAATAATTACTACAGACAAATTTTAAAATATTACTATTTTTTGTTTTCTTAATTATCAATGAAGAAGCCAAAAAAAAGCCTTAAATAATTCAACTCTGGCATATAATTTCACGATAAAAAATGCAGTACATATGACTCAACAGATAGCCAACTACCTACGTTTCTGATATATGTACTAAATTCAATGAATATCATATTGATAAATCAATAAATTGAGCGTGAAAGCTGATTCACATTACGTAAGTGAAAAAAGAGTGAAAAGCCAAGACTCTACAAATTAAAAAAGGGGCAAATATACGTTAATGTAGGGTTAAGGAAAATAGGAGATAAAAAAATACTTTACTAGAAGAAAAATATTAACATTTTTACGCGGGCTTTTAGTAACGGTTAAATGCTATCATGCACGTTCTTTATTAAAATAAGCGTCTCTACAACTAATAAAAAAATAAACGTGTAAAGTCTGTGAAGGGACCTCTTGTGTCGGCTTCGCAAACGTGATCACAACCACATATATTAAACAGAAATATATAAGGACGAAGGCTGACACACCCCTCTACACACCCGCTAATACTGTGGTAAGAAACCTCAACAGCCAGCGACTTTCGTAAATCGCAGTTTTCAATCATCGTTGACGTCACGGTCGACCTTGAAAATTCTGTTTATTCCTATACCTCGCACGTTACGCATACGCGAGCTGCACGCGCTCGATATAATTCAACGGCTTCTAAAGATGGCGATAAACGAGAACAGTATTGGCGGGATCGAAACCTGATATTACATGCAGATGGCAACCCTGACTGGTCTACCATCCATGGTTTCTAAACCAGCCTTTCTAGCTTTTAATATGTATTTTGGACAATGTTAAGAACGCGAACTTATTCATTAACTACTAATTATAAAACTGATCCGTTATGAACCATTTTGTAACAACTGTAACGCCACGAAGGTATTGTTTTAAATATAAAGCTGTGAAGTTTCAACTTCTGTTACCCGCCGTCAAACTTCACTAAACAATGAACGGATTCTGTTACCCGCCGTCAAACTTCACTAAACAATGAACGGATTCTGTTACCCGCGTCAAACTTCACTAAACAATGAACGGATTCTGTTACCCGACGTCAAACTTCACTAAACAATGAACGGATTCTGTTACCTGACGTCAAACCTCACTAAACAATGAACGGATTCTGTTACCCGACGTCAAACCTCACTAAACAATGAACGGATTCTGTTACCCGACGTCAAACCTCACTAAACAATGAACGGATTCTGTTACCCGACATCAAACCTCACTAAACAATGAACGGATTCTGTTACCCGACATCAAACCTCACTAAACAATGAACGGATTCTGTT
>NW_013667250.1:120630-124144 GCF_000517525.1 Limulus polyphemus | reverse complement strand
CGTTATTATGCCTTATGAATAACGGGAAACAATATTTCTTGAAGGTAGTCTGGTTTGGTATCGCTACAATCACCGAACAGCTTATTTTATTAAACTCTTACCTCTTTATAGATTCGATACTGATCGATAGCCCACACTGTTGGAATGTGATGGGTCATCAACTGGCTTAAGGTAAGGCGTGCGTTACAAGCTCGAGCACAAATAAGACGCGTCTTCCCCACGGCCGTGTCTCCGACAACCACACATTTGACGTTCTCTTGATGAGGTTGCTCATTGTCCATTGCTGTCCATCCTCTTGCACTCGGGGAAGAGGAAGATCTAGAGAAGAGGATGAAAAATACACGATCAGGCTTATCAAACTCTCTCTACTCACGAGCGTTTCGTTCATGTGTGTTTTTATTACAGCTTTTAGCAACACACACAACTCAAGTGTGTCTCGTTGATAATCCGTAAGAAAAAATATATAATAATAATACAGGACGCGCGCATGTGTGTAGCTACTGAATCCTCCAATATGAAGCAAACAAACCTTAATACTGTATGATAACAACTCACGGTCAAGTCACTTAAAGAGTTGAAAAGTGTTGAGAGTAATATTACACAATCCGTTAAGATTGGGCGGTGAGGCCACTTTTGAACAGGGTGGACAGTGCCCACTCTCGGTCACGAGTGAACAGTAGCCATCCTCCGTCAGGGTGGACAGTGGTCATCCTCCCTCGTGAGTGAGCATTAAAGCCACTTTTCAACGGTAGTTCGTCCTTCGTTGGAGCAACTACTATGAAGTAAAGACTGGTGTAATAAAGTGTTTGTCCTAGCAATCCTAACGACGAAAATATTGGTGTAATAAATTGTTTGTCCTAGCAATTATAACAAAGTAAAGACTGGTGTAATAAAGTGTCTGTCCTAGCAATCCTAACGAAGTAAAGAATGGTGTAATAAAGTGTCTGTCCTAGCAATCCTAACGAAGAAATATTGGTGTAATAAAGTGTCTGTCCTAGCAATCCTAACGAGGTAAAGACTGGTGTAATAAAGTGTTTGTCCTAGCAATCCTAACGAAGTAAGGACTGGTGTAATAAAGTGTTTGTCCTTGCAATTATAACGAAGTAAGGACTGGTATAATAAAGTGTTTGTCCTAGCAATCCTAACGAAGTAAGGAGTGGTGTAATAAAGTGTTTGTCCTTGCAACTATAACGAAGAAAAGACTGGTGTAATAAAGTGTTTGTCCTAGCAATCCTAACGAAGTAAGGAGTGGTGTAATAAAGTGTTTGTCCTTGCAACTATAACGAAGAAAAGACTGGTGTAATAAAGTGTTTGCAATCCTAACGAAGAATCTGATAAAGTGTTTCGTAATATAATATATTCGTTTAGTTTTTTCACGGACCAAGGTCCTTACCAAGGGTAACGAGAGCGGTGCGCACGTACAGAGGGGGCAACAATAGGTCAGCGACGATTAAGTAATATGTTATCATATTTGTGTTAATTATATTATCTAATAAGTCATTAGATAGATTACATTTTAGTGTGGTGCAGAATGTACCACTCACACGGAGCGATCGGTACGGCATAGGGCTAACAACGAGTATGTAAGAACACGTGAGACAAGTGAAGGAGGTGAACCTGTAGGTTATTTTATCCTAGAATCACCAGGTTCAGACTTCAGGTTCTTTTATCCTACAATCACCAGGTTCAGACTTTAGGTTATTTTATCCTACAATCACCAGGTTTAACCTAAAGTCTGAACCTGTTGATTGTAGGATAAAATAACCTAAAGTCTGTTTTATCCTACAATCACCAGGTTCAGACTTTAGGTTATTTTATCCTACAATCACCAGGTTCAGACTTTAGGTTATTTTATCCTACAATCACCAGGTTCAGACTTCAGGTTCTTTTATCCTACAATCAACAGATGTAATATTCTATCTTCTCCCTCTTTACTTTGCCACGAGCAGTTTTCAAATATGGCGGCTTATTAATTAGTGTCCTTGTTTGAGAAACGTTCAAGTGATATACTTTTTTTGATATCATTCAAAATAAATATAAAAACTAATAACTCAAAATTGTCCAAAATGTGGCTAAATTATACAGTAATACAGATGAATGGGTAAAAATTTAGCTAATCTTATCAAAGCCGATAAATATTTTTATCAATTTGTTAAGTCATGGGGATTGCAAACACTTGGTAACTCTTGCTAGACACACATACAACATGGCTCTCTAAAACCGCAAATACCTTCTTATAATATTTAGTTCCTCTTTCAACCGATAGGGGGCTCCCATTATTTAATAAATCTCAAAATGGTTTCTGAAATGTTTTTTATTCAATATCGCATAAAGCTACTGTACTAGCTGTCCCTAATTTACAAGTAATAGGCTAGAGGAAAAGCAGCTAGTTAAAACTACTCATCACCAACGAACAGTGGGACTGACTGTAACATTATAGCGCCCCCACGGCTGAAAGGGCGAGCACGAGTTTCGATCTATGACCCGTGGATTGCGAGTTAGACACCAGAACTATCAGGCCCATATGACAATGGTATTTAGCATTTCAACATATGCGTCAAACTTATGCAATAAATGAGAAAAACTCGGTCAAGTCGATGACCATAAGGTTCGGACATGGCCGTCCACAATATAGAACTACTGAAGAGAAGAAGAGCACACAGTCAACACCCACTTTCTATTATGTGACTGCCTCAGTTATAATGGCCCTCAAAGCTGATTATCGTAGCTCACACTTTAGACCTTTCGATCCGCAGCCCGATAAGCTAACCACTAGGCCGTGTTATAAAGAAAAAAAAACAGTTCGTTCCAACGCCGATGTCGCTTCCAGGTCGCGAAAAACTAAGATGATGTCACCGTGACTTAGCATATGATAACGACTACTTAAAAACCTAACTGTCATGGCGGTATTGGTAGACTCAAAATTCTGCACTTTTGTTTTCTTTTCCCAATTAATTCGTTTCATCACAACAGGAATTCAGGGTTAATAGCTGACACACATCCGGGCTTCTGAGGAACTAGCTAAAAACAGGCTCGTACACAAGCACGCCTTTATTTCACTAGTAACTTGGAGTAGTAGTGGCAAATACATAGTACAGCCATGAGTCACACAGCTAAGTCTCGTACAATGATCTAGGTTTAATGTATGTTGTTAAAGCATATTTATAAAGATACCGTTGTGTCGTTTAGGAAAAAAAATAAACGTGAAAAGCACCGACGTATAGCAGACCGTGTATCGTTTCAACCGATTTAAAGTAAAAATCGTTTCGCAATTTTAAGACTTCTCGTATTACGTATATCTTGTAAACACAGCAACGAATAATATTTAACTGTAAATTGTACCTATGTACGTATACACTCACACAAATAATGAAAGAAATGTTTACGTGTTGTAGGCAATTAGGGTTAACAGACTTTCCAGTTAAGCCTTTTAATTAAGCCTAACTTTAAGCCTTTTTATTGTTATTTTCTGTTCAATTATCAAATTGTTCCAATTTCTCCATGCCTCAATATG
>NW_013667250.1:117939-120164 GCF_000517525.1 Limulus polyphemus | reverse complement strand
ATTATTTATATATATATATATATATATATATATATATATATAATTTGTAGCTCTAAGCTGAGTGTGTGTCACATTTTGGTCTGATTGAGAGGCACATAAAAACAAGTCGCGAAACTTAATCGTAAAAAAATAACAAGTGCCTAAATTTGAGGCCCCCTTTGAGCTTATAAAGAAAAAAATAATTATACTAGTTAAGTACTGATAACAGTTATTTGTTTGTTGAATTTCACGCAAAGCTACACGAGGACTATCTGCGTTAGCCGTCCCTAATTTTGAAGTGATAGACTAAATAGAAAGTAGGTAATCAACACCACCCACTGCCAACTCCTACTTTTATTAGCAAATATGGAGACTAACCGCCCCATTATAATGCCCACATGACTGAAAGAGGAAGTATGTTTGGTGGCGGGTTTTGGTCCCGTTAACCGCAGCTTACGAGGGAAGCGTTGTAACGACCAGGCCAATAACAGTGTTGTACCGTTTTCTAACGTAAATTCCAAATGTTTTTCTAATATGTCTTTAGCTCACACGGGAATTGGAGGGGCATGCTCCCCTGCACATTTTTACGATTGGAGTGTCAATTTGGGCCTATTTTTATTAGCATGGGAGGGGCAGTAACACATTACACAAAAGAAAAAAAAACACAGGCGAAATTAATATAAAATAGTTATCAACATTAAATAACGTTTATTTGAAACACTACTTTATTTAACTTAAAACAAAATTAAAAAAACATAAAACTTGCTTGAAATTTACTTGGCTATTTCAGTTTATAAAAGCTAATCACACACAAATACCGAAACCAAAACCTTCTTGGCGTTACTAGCGGCCTAAAACAGTACCATACTAGGAAGCCCGAGGTTAATTAAATCCAAAAAGTTGGGATTTAAATCCATTAAAACCAGTTTATTTTCTGTTGTTGTTGTTGTTTTAATAATAGTGGGGGATAATCGATAAAAAACCTAAAACAAAGGGTTTGAAAGAAAATAACATCTAAATGAAGTGAGGAGTCGAACTGTTTGATTTTAATTTTTGTTTAGTTTAAAAAAAAATTATAAAAGTTTGTTAGTTTCGAATATTCGCACAAACCTACACGGGGGCTACCTGCGCCGGTCGTCCCTCAGTTTGAAAGGGAAACCAACTAGTCAATACTACCAACCGCCAACACTTGGGCTACTCTAATCTAATGATGGAACTTTGTCCGTCACACTTATAACGCAACCATAACCACAAGATATAGAAAGCGATTTTGTTTTTATTTTGTGGCAACGGGACACGAACTGTAGACCTTCGGTTTGTTTGTCTTGAATTTCGCGCAAAGCTTCACGAGAACTATCCGCGCTAGCCATCCCTAATTTAGCAGTGATCGACTAGAGAGAAGGCAGCTAGTCATCACCATCCCCACCAACAACTCTTGGGCTACTATTTTACCAACGAACAGTGGGACTGACCGTAACATTATAACGCTCCCACGGCTGAAAGGGCAAGAATGTTTGGTAGATCTTCGGATCCACGGTCGTGAACGCCAACTACCAGGCCACATTTGTGAAAGTAAATTTATTTAAATCTCTGTGGCTAGGTTAGGTTAGTCGTTCGTTTAGTCTTGAGAGTTTAACATCTGTCATCTGAAAACGAATTTTTCAATGTCTTGAAGCAAGTCGTGGAATAATCGCTAGCTAATACCACGAACAGCTTGGAGTTCCGTAGAAGAACTTTTACAATTTTGATAGCGACGAAAAACAGTCCAAATGTCGTCGTCAATTTCACAGACGTCAACTGTTAACCAAATGCTACTCATTCCTCATTTTGTAGCCCCAGAGAATAGGGTGGGCCCAACTTTTAGGGAACGCATAGAAGAGGAATATTATATTTATTACGGTGATAGAAAACAAACAAACAAACACGTAGAATGAAAAAGAAACACTAAAAACGTTGCGCTTTGGGGAAGGCGAATCGACAGACCAATGATACTACATACGATTGGTTGTTTGAAATTCAGCACAAAGCTACACAATGGGCTATCTGTACTCTGCCCACCACGGGTATCGAAACCCGGATTCTGGCGTTGTAAGTCCGCAGACATACCGCTGTGCCACTGGGGGGCTACTACATACGATGTCACTATTTAACCACAACCCTCATTCGTCTTTCTTGTTAATTATACAAAAAGTTATGTGGTTTAAGTCAGATATATATATATATATATATATATATATATATATATA
>NW_013667250.1:108730-117471 GCF_000517525.1 Limulus polyphemus | reverse complement strand
CCCGATTTAGCGCGACCCCGCTTCTTTCGCGATGACATTTGATGGACCTCAACGATCGCTTTATATATATATAGTTTTTTACTTCACATCACGGTAAAAGAAGTAAAAACGTATAAAGATTCGACGAACTTTCAACTAGTACTAACGTTCTTACACTAACTCGTGCGTCTGATCAGGTTTTATAGATGCTTTATATATATATAGTTTTTTACTTCACATCACGGTAAAAGAAGTAAAAACGTATAAAGATTCGACGAACTTTCAACTAGTACTAACGTTCTTACACTAACTCGTGCGTCTGATCAGGTTTTATAGATCTACACGCTTTATTTTTAAGTTAAAAAAGATCATAAAACAGAATGGTATAGAATCAATCGCCTGATTATTCAACTCAACAATGCCTAAATGCGACTGTTTCGTATTTTTCCTATTGAGAGTATGTTGAACCGTCTAGGCGGGATTCTTCCCCGGTAGATAACACATCCTTCGAAGGAGCGAACTCCACGCAAGGTGGGGCTACCATGGAGATGGTATTGATTTGTGCAACAGAGACGGATGGGTGTGCATGTCTACACACCCACACTGGCTAATGTAGTCACTAAATACCCACCCGACTTGACTAAGTGCACGCCACTCCCACCAGGAGTTGAGAAATTCCAAACTGAAAATTTAGAAATATATTTTACACGGAATTTGTTGGGAAATAATTGTTTTATGTTTAAGCTCAAACAGCTACAGAATGGGTTAACGAACCCCGATTTGGGGAACGTGGGACGTCACAAGCTCTGAAGCTTACGAATGAGCAACCGGTGAGCCCGTTTTAGAACCCAAATTTTGACGAAGAAACAAGGATTTTTATTATTTAAAAAGTGGTATAGCAATTAAAACTTGTTTTTTTTCTTTCTTAAATATAATGATGTGAGCGAAAAAATAGAGTGCGTTAATAGAGTGGCAGTCATATCCCACTATTCGACTAGAACAGCCAAAGAGTTGGCGGTTGGTATTGTTGACAAGCTGCCCTTCCGCTATAATTAGAGAAGGCAAAGCACCGATATCCCTTGTATAGCTGTGTGCGAACAGTCGAAACAAACCGATTTCTTGAAAAGAAAGTCGCTTCCTACTACAACGAACAGCGTGATGCCGCAAAAATATCGTGAGAAAAAAGCAAGCCGAATCACCAAATTACTGAATTCTGAGAGATAAACACCCTCCTGGTGACTAATTTAAGCTACAAGTTGACTGAACAGCATATCAAAATTTCTTACTTCACAGGGCAATAGCTTGTACAATAATGACACTGTAGGTGTACACTAAAACCAGTTTCTTTTGTTGCTAATCCTTTCTTTGAACTAATTATTTACACACGAAAAGTTCTTAAACCAAAATTTCAGCCTCAATACAACAGATACAAACTTAGTCCTTAAAAAAACAACAACAATCAATTCAACTAGGTTGCTTATAGATCTTTATATGTATTAAACACTGTTTGCACGTAAAACTGGTAGAAAAATATTTTATTATAAATAGATCAGTTTATAAATGTTGTTTACAACAAAAATATCCAATGACTGAACGGTTAGAGAAGAAAAAGTTTTATGCAATTTCATAAACTAATGTAATACGAATAAAAATCACTAGGTTGCAGTTTGACAATTATACTCTCCAACAACTGCACACTGCAACGTTGAATGCCAGTGGATACCCTGCAGTTACCAAGATAAATTTGACATGTTTTAGTCTTAGGATACTCCGAATACTTGGCACGGTTAACGTTATCCAGTTAAGCGCGTTATTAGACCTAAACGGTTTTTATATCAAAATAAACCGTACACAACACCTATTTGTCAAATACGGCTCTAAGTACTGGGAACAGTTAGCTTTATCAAAATACAGGGCTATACTATTTTTGTAGGTTATGCTTTTAATTTAGACTTGTGTATTGTTTTTCTTGGCAAGAGGGTTTTTTTTTTATGTCATGTGTGAGAGCGTATCGTAAGTTAATAGTTTAGATTTTCTTTAAAGTTTAGGAAACAATTTGAACGATATAAAACACAAGACTGTTGACTGAATAATGAATCAGCCAGCTAATTAGCTCAGCACTGTAAATTATGAGTTTTTTTTTTATTATTATTCAACGAATTACTGGAGATGACGAAAGTATGAGAAAATTAGTAACTAAGAAAATTTCTGTTCAGGCGTTAATTATTTGTGAAGTTAGGCCTATTAATATCATTTAGTTACGTAGAGCTTGTACAAATTGTACCGGTAGAACTGGTAGTTGGAAAAATAGAACGGTTTCGTTATCTATGGGATCTTGAATCCGTTTTACTTTACCATGTACTAATATAGTAACCTAAATTCATTTAGGTATGTGAATAATGTTAACACATTTTGTCGAATTCATTATTCGATATTATACAGCGGACCTAATGTTTAATGACAATATATATATGTTAAAGATTTTTTTTTCTTTTACACCAGAGGTGAAATTAAAAAGAAAATCTGTGACATAAGAGGCCTAATACATTCTTTGATTGTGCGTGTTAATTAAGTGGACAGGCCTTGGCACTCTACTTTTTTTTTTACCTAAATAATCCACACAAAAATTGCCCAGTGTTGAATAGCTGGTATGAGTACATACACTCTTGATGCACAAGAACAAAATAATGACAATTGTAAACATTCTTTCAGTGAAAAAAGACACCAGCCTGGTGCGATGTGTACCAGCCAACTTTTGGAAAAAAATCTATCGGGGCCTTTTTACAGAACATATTTTGTGTGTACTAAGTGGAATATCAGACTAATTTAATACATACAGCAATAATGAAAAACCATTGACCCTGTATAATACAGTTATTATAATGCCCCCACAGCAGATTGCGAGTCAAGCGCCCTAACCAGCTGGCCATTCCGGGCCTTATGACATTACATCACAGCACGTGATCTGAACAATTACCAATGAAGCTTAGCTTTAAAAATAGCTAAAGGCTAAAAATGACTGGTAGATGATACTTTAATCTTTCTACATCAATAATAGATAAATGAAATGTTTTGAGCAGTAATTTGTAGTATCTTCAGGAATTGGCTACGTGAAACATCTGTAGGAGTGAACACGAGGATTTTAATGCCGAGTTTCAAAAAACACTTATAAATAAAACACAGATCTGAGAAGATTTTATATCTTCTTTAGACATTCATTTTATTCATGAAAAGTATTTTTTTTTAAATTGTATCTGTTTGAAATTTACAGAAATTTTCTTCTGTGGCAAAACATCAGGTAAGCTTAGTTAGGCTTAGCTGGTACAATAGGCGACGGCAAAATAAGTGCGAAGATTCGAGAATTTGATAAAAGATTGACAAATTTCAGAATTAAAGATAAATGACTGTTGTTTTTTTTTTTTTTACACTGGGACTGTTGCATAGGATAAGGACAAGAGGAATTTTATTTTGCATCCACAGGAGACAAAGACAAGGAATTCTGATTTACTGTGCCAGATTAAGATAAAAACCTTTAATTGTGGAGTACCAGAATCCAATGATCCATATGTTATAGACTATTTCAAATAGCACTTATGGGGTAGAAAAAAAAAACACAAACTAACTTGTACCAATTTACACAAGTATCTGTGTCACCCCTTGAGATAGGCTTAGCCACCATAGGGAGTATATAAAGGCGAGGCCAACTTGGTGGAAGCTTCTTGCTGTTGCCATTTACTACCTTTACCTAAGCAAAAGGATTAATGCATGCTTATAACCTGTCAACACCTGGTGACAAAAACGTCATACTATATTCAGAACATCGGCATTCAACCAATCATGAAGTGTGTTATTTTTGGTTTTTATTCTTTCTTAAATAGAATATGAAATATTTACATAGCTATACATGTCACTTAAATTATCGATTTATGACAGACAACGTCAGAAAATGTCAAAATTAATAAACATTTCCTTCAAAGTCAACTTCCACGTATATCAAAACGATGAAACTGATCACGAATTATGGGACGTCAAGAGGCTTTTTGGTTATCAACATGTCGTGACTCCCAACCTCCCTCAACAAATGAAAAATTAATCACCGATAATGCCCTGATCCCCCAGGTATTCATCAACCATTTTCTCAAATTCCTTCCTGTAAAGAAATGGGCAATTAATGGGATTTGATAATCAATTAATCAAAGGGCTCATTAATCAATTACATTCAACTAATTGATAATTGTCACGAGACTTGGATAGTTGGAATATTTAAAAAATGATAATAATCATTATTTTTGATTAGTTGATTACTTTCACGACATTAATCAATATTTTACGTGACACTAATTGATGTAATAAATGCACATAGGTAGTCAATTAATCACTCAGCTCTTTTCCTGTGAATATTTTTTCTTTGTGAATAAACATATTTTTTAAATCTTTTTTTTTTTTATTATTGTAATGCAAATGCCTTACAAAGACATTTAAGTTGAGAATTACAAACACCAATGGCTGTATTAACCTTAGATTTTTTTTAAATCATAAAATGAAATCTTCCATTCTCCTAACTTCAATACAAGACATTTGTTTTTAATCAAAATAAAGTAATTTAACCCAATTCTCATTCTTCCTTCTCTATAAAAACAATAAAAAGTTGTTTGAATAAAAAAAAATGTGTTACCTATTTTCTGCCATGGAGCCTCTTGCCTACTTTTTTTAGAAACAGTAAAGGATGATGCCACCTATATATATTTTAAAAAAATAAAAAATTACTGTTCAGAAAATATTTCTTCAAGGCTCATATATTTAGTCTACAAAATTAACAACCGGTTTCATCAATTTTAATTTTCCTAAACATGGTTCGTACATAATAACATCTGTTATATGTATACTTATAATAAATTACTTCTATCTGGTTATAATATTATGAAAACCATTATCAGTCACAAATATTTCATTTATATTATCATTATATACTAATTTCAAAGGATTACCTAACCTTTCTTTTCTTTTTTTTTTTTTTACAAGACATAACTCCACATATCAAATTGTATCCAAACCTGATTGTGTAAGCCCTAATGAACTACTGGGGGTACAAACACAACTTTTATTATTTTATTACAACTTTCAGCATCCTTGAAAGTGTTTTTCAAATATTGTGAAAATTACTGAAAAATAAATATTGGCTTTAAAATAGCAACGGCATAGAAAAGTTAAAAAATGTGCAGTGTTTTTTTATTGTTACAGAATTGTGATGATTGAGTGAATAGCCGCCTTTGAGGTGGATATGAAATTTGTTAAGTAAATATAAAAATGTGGGCCTGGATTACAGACGTACATAGGAGCATACCAAATTAACCATTAAGATATACAATGATAAATAAAAAAAAATAGATTTTTCAAAGAAAAGTTTACAAATCAGCACATTCTAAATATTACAACTATAATGTGTTTAATAATAAGTTTCTAGTATCATTATAACATCCAAAACTAGAAAATAAAACACTATTTTAATGATTTATAGACTGTTGTGGATTTTAGAAGCTTTGGTTTGGTATCTCTAATGTGTTTAATAATAAGTTTCTAGTATCATTATAACATCCAAAACTAGAAAATAAAACACTATTTTAATGATTTATAGACTGTTGTGGATTTTAGAAGCTTTGGTTTGGTATCTCCCATTTACAATGATGACAATAATACAACACAATTAGTTTATTTCTGGAAATACTTAAATTATTTAATGTAAATGTAAAAAATTAAAAAAAAATAATGTAAAAAGAAAAACTTAGAAACTGAAGTATCATGTTTAACTATAAAAGTTTTACTTTCCACCTCTTTCAAAATCTCTTCATCATCAGGTGGAATTACAAAACTGAAAGTTAAAAGGTTATCACCTGAAAAAGAAAGACTTTGAGGTATTCTTTATTATAAGAAAATAAACAGTTATTAAATTTTTTGCTAATAGGAATTTTTATATTATACCAGTTCTGTTTACAATAGCTTTTCTTAAGTTAATTTGACAACATAAGGTTATAAAAAATGGCTAAGGGTCTTACAAGCATGTGGGTGATGTCTCCTCAGCTTGGCATACGATCTTCAAAGTTTAACTTACAAAAGATATTGGTATGATTCCCTAAAAATGATAAGAGTTTATTTATAATTACACTTCTACATAATGTTTATTATAAAGAATAAAAACATAAATTATATTTTCAATATGTAATTATGTTGTTTTTTATATTGTTACCTAAAAATATTCCCTTAAAAGTTAGGTACATTTTAAAACCTGCATCAACAATTCAATCTTGTTTTCAAACTAAGAAAAAGGTTGATTAACAAACATAGGACAAATAAAAAGTAATGCCTTGGTTGACTAACACCTATAACCTAAAACTGTCTTTTGATTTTGAAGAAACATATTACTTTAAATCTGTAGATGAATACCCTAGGGCCTAAAAGACCTACTTTTAACATAACACGTCTTCATTAAGTTGTGTAGTTCTTAACTTCATTTCTAATTTGGTCAGTATAATATTATTAAATAAAACCACCATAAATTCATTTGTGCTTATTACACTTATATATTCTTGAAAATTCAAGCAGGGAAAAATGGTGCAACAAATATTTTACAAAAAAATCTCAATTAAAACTTGTAACGCTAACACAATTTTAAATTTCTAAGATTCTATATACCGATAATGAAACTAACTAACCTTTTACTTTTCAGTCACGTGCTTATCAGAAATGTACATCAGAGTTTGACTTGGTCAGTTTTTGTAGTTAATTATGACGACATACACAACTTTACAATTTCTTCCGCTAGTATCAGAGGCTTACCCATAAAACTGCAATATATTACCACTGTACTTGTCCAGTGGCTGAGGTACACTACAGTCTACACATTGAAACTTGTGAAACAAAGGCTTAAGCAAATGGGCTTTTGCATTTATTTTACACGTTACACTACTTGATATTTCCTGCAGAATTACTTGTTCCGTTTAAGTTATTTATTACATTTTTATGCTTACCTAATTTTGCAGAAAATTACAGTTTCTCCAGTTTTTTTGTAATTCGTAGCCTTTACTTGTCACTTCTTCGCTTTTGTTGACAGTCGTTATCACGTTATTCTTTTCTCATCTCTTGACTGTCATTTTGGTGACGCAAGGGATGTAAATACATGACGTCAGTACTTCTCTAGCGCATTATAACTCGTGGTTGTATAAAATATGTATTTTTATTTTCAAATAACATCGAATCAGATATTTGTGATAAATTAAAATATTATAAAATTATGTAGCGAAAAACATTTGTCGCATCTTATGTTTTAAAGCAGCCACAGACAACAACGACGTAAAAACGTTATCTACCATTAATAAATAAAAATGTTTTGAAATTCGATCATTCTTGATTATTCATTTTAAATACATTTTAAATGGATTATATTTCTAGAAAAAAATTTTAAACGTTTCTTTTAGATCTCTGTAGAAAATCAGTGGGTTAAAATAATGATTGACTGCTAAAATATTTGAATGTATTATTTCACTGATTGTGATATCAAAATAACAGTCTCACTAAATTTCAAACTATTGCACTTGTAATCAAGACAATGAAAATGTGTTCATTGTATTATCAGTTAAGTTGCTAATCAGTATTATATAAAAAAATTAAATATTACAAGTTCTTTTTTTAAATTAACTGTTTTCAATCTGATGTTGCAAATGCAAAATCTTGTTAATAATTATTCACGAAATTCGTATTCTTATTCTAAATAATAAGTTTCATGTTACTGCTTTTGTAAACGCCAGTTTTTTATTAATTCATTAAATAATTTGACTTTTGAAGTATTGTTATTTTTATGTTTTTGTATACTCGAATTATGGCTTTATGTATTTCTTGTAGTTGCTATGGTAACTTTATTGAAATTATGTATTTATATTTCTGTGCATTGCGGGGCTTTGACATTTATAGATGATAGAATTATGAATCAAATGTGATGATTGAATAAATAAATTACATTATAAATAAAAGAAAAATAAAACGAAAAATCCCATAATATACAACTAAACAATGTAGCTTTTAGAATGTTAAATTATCGCATATTTCTTATATTTATCTTAGCGATTCTTTTGAAATACATTTATATGCATTGGTGTGTATGTGTCCTGATATAAAAGACAGTTTGGTTTAAATATTAGTGACCAATTTATATTTGTGAGTGAATACTTTATTATTTTTAAGTTTTGTTATAATAAGAGTTAAAAGCAGACGATTGTAGAAAGTTTTGTTAATAACTAATTGGTGTCGAGAATATAGAAAGTGTCCAGACGACTATGTGATAAAGATATAAATAGCGTGAGACGAGCAAGAAGCAGCAGACATGCAACAATGTTCAGGTAATAGCAAAAGAGAATATAGTTGTGTGAAGTTAAGTACCGTAGATGTGATAGGCCTAATGACAGACATAGGCCTAACGTACTTGGCACATTTCACACAGTCTCATTTTTCGTTGATATTTGATAATCCACGCAATTCCTGACGAAATAAAGATGAAAATAGCTGCTATTTTAATTTCGGTGACGAGGAACCCACTTTGAGACTAATAATGGCTGGAGACGGCTTGAATGGGTAATGAAGAAAAACTTTAATATAGGTTTAACATAACAGCCAAATAGCACAACGTTTACGGTCGAAGGTTTTAGTTCTATACATACTAGTACAAGTAATTAACTAATACAGGTACTAAAATTAACTTAGTACCTTACGTA
>NW_013667250.1:97141-108720 GCF_000517525.1 Limulus polyphemus | reverse complement strand
CTGTTATGTTAAACCTATATTAAAGTTTTTCTTCATTACCCATTCAAGCCGTCTCCAGCCATTATTAGCTGCTATTTGCCCTGTACAGATGGCGACACTTCACTGAAGGCTTTCAATTGAAAAAAAAAGGGGGGGGGGGCTAAAGTGTTACGATATAAAAAGTGACGGCGGATGTACTGAAGCACAAAATGCTCTTATTAACACTTAAAATATCTATAAGAAAGTATTTGAAGAGTTCCGTCAATTTCTTTTTTAATTTTATAGCAAACCAAATTTATCAACATTTCTGTTAGAGTACGCTAGTGATGCGCGTTTTTCAAAAGAAATAGTATGCCAGGTTATAGGTTTGTGCCCTGGTATAACTTATTGTTACTAATGCAGTAAAAGTTGAAAATAAAATTTTTTTGTGTAGAAAAGTATTATAGGATTTATTTATGCACATTATATCGTGTGATATTATTTTGTTGATCACACAGCACTCTGGAAAAACGAACAGTTTTGCATTACAGTAATAATGTTTAGACAAGATGAACGGTAGAAAAACTGTATAAAAGCTACTTGGATTATTAATTGTTAAATACAGGGTCTACCCAAAAAATTCAGAACCCTGGTGCCTCCCCTACATGCCTCATACTAGCCAAAGTTTTGGTACAATTTCGAAGTTTACTTTTCCAAATCTAATTCTACTGTTTTACCCATGTCATTTTCTCACACCACCATCACAACTTTTCTATCAACCTTTAACCTATTTGGACTTTTTGGGGCAACAATTAAAATGTAAACTAACTTTTGATTAGCACCTTTATTAAAAACAACGACGCCATAGCATCGTTTAATGGTAAATCTACGTGAAACCTTTACGAGCTTATATGTATATATAATCAATGATGTCGTCAAAATCAACTTGTTTTACAGTTTACTGATAACAGAATGAAAAAGAGTTTAAGTCGATCGGGTCTTCGGGCTCTGTGATCCAGGATGCAATACTGTCTTCAATTATCGCCAGACGCGATGAATTTTGTATAAGCAAGAAAATGCAAATGGAGTATTATAAGAATGAGTAGGGGTCTTTCCAAAGTAGTCAGTCAGTTTCTTACATGATGTTCAATGATAATATTCCATCTAGAATATTGGTTATTGTTCATAAAAAGTTCTAAAGTTGACTATCTCTCTGTTAGTGTTTCTGATCATTACCCTTTTCTATTATATCAAAAATTGATGAATCAAAATTATGATTAAAATAATAAATTAATTTAAATTATTACTTGTAATTATTACTGTTTTTAATTATTCCAATAATCGATTAATCAAGATTATGATTAAAATCAAATGTCACGAAAATAACACTGGCCAATAAGTCATTTTTATCAGATATAATTATAGGTGGCTCTTGGGACGCGGATTCCAAACTTGTTTTTGGTGTTCGTCTAGAATGTCAAGCTTTTTGTGATGAGCCCGATCAAGTTTGAAAGGTTATTGCCTGAATTATAACTTAAGTTGTTGTACACTTCTTTTTTTCATTAGTGTGTATTGTATAAATTTAACCAAGTGTATGGTGTGTATAACGTTTATGGGAATTATATTGAAAAATGAATAGTTATAATGTTTACTAGCCTAATGTGTGATTATTACCTTAATTGTGCTGAAATTAACACCAGTCATATTTCGATAACTAGATGTGCTAGAAGAAAACCGGAAACAGATTTGGAATTAGCTTGTAAAACTGATCTAGCAAAATGTGTTTACATCTTTGACGAGAGAAAAATGTTCGATTTTGTCGACTAGTGTAATTAACTAATGAAAAATAGTGTTTCCAATTATTCAAAGCTACCAAGATTATCAGCCACTGTCACTAAGTTTGAAATGCTAACTAGAGGGAAGGCAAATAGATGGCAGCACTTACCACCAACTTTTTTTTTTTTCGTACGTACTATCTTATACAATTTATTATAAAACTAACTGTGGTGATATAAAAAGTAGTTGAAAAGGATCTTGAAAATCACAAATTATCAGTGAGCGCGGTAGCTGTCCCTAAATGGGGACTGGTCAGGTTGAAATTGGCGACTTGTACATTTTATATACGGTAGCGCTGATGCCAGGACATCGACAAAGGGACAGCTGAAAGCCTTTCAATAATCAATTACAAAACTGCCTCTAAAGTTCGTTTGAAAAAAACAAAAAAAAAACATTGATTTTCTTCTTCTTTCTTCCTTACCGTCAGCAATAACTCATAAACAACTGTGTGCCTACTTCCAGCCTGTACACCAAAATATTTCAATACTCCCTTGGATGTGGCTTTCAAACCTAGAGCTCCAAATGATCCACGATAGATTAGTACAGCCCAAAATATATGGAATGATACAGATTGTTTAATATTGCCCAATACGCGTCACTCAATAGGTGGCGCTACCTGTAACGCTAACCGTGTGCAGGAATTTGTAACAAAGAATTTTATTCCAAAATTGTTGGGATGTTTGGAATTAAGCACAAAGCTACGCAATGGGCTATCTGTGCTCTGCCCACCACGGGTATCGAAACCCGGTTTCTAGCGTTGTAGGTCCGCAGACATACCGCTGTGCCACTGGGGGTCTGTTGGGATGTAGGAATGGAAAAAGTTCAGAAACTGGAGAGCATTTGGGATGGGAGGAAAAACTGCATTACCCATTCCTGCATTCCACCAGTTATACATTGTACTCACAGGGTGAATGCATAGGCGTAAGGTGGTGGAATATGCAGGAATGAATTATACAGAAATGATCCCAAATGCTCTCTAGTTTCTGAACTTTTTACATCCCAACAATTTTATAATTATTTTTTTTAACTAGTCAGTATGATCTTATGAAAACACTCCTGGTCTCAAACGTGTGTAAACTGACACTATTTGTTCAGAACATGTTAATTTTTATTCACATTCCTTAAACAAATTGCAATACAAACTTTGTTTGAATATATCAAATGGGAAATCAGTAGACAAATATTTCTAAAAAAAAATAAGTGATTGGTCTATACAAATACCAATTACCAGAATCAGGCAAAGTGAGGACTGGTGTCCGAGTGATGGAGCCATTTCGTCCAAAAACTCGTCCCGCTTATTCATAGCGTGGAATGCACACGTGCATGTCTTCTCGGGGCAACACAGACCTGTATTTACAGGCTTTAGCATCATTGTAATAAGAGGAACATTAGACATGATGTCTAAAATCACCAGAATTAAAATATAACACGATACATGTTACCTAAGTCATAGAAGCATTTATATTGTCAGCCTAAAAGGTTACAAATTTTTTTAAAGTGCCAAGTGAATTTAATGAAAACTTTAGACTTTAGATACATATTGAAACTCACAAATACAGAGATAACACTGAATAATCCTTACTTCAAAGAGCAGTTCCTGGATTTAATAAGTGGACAGTCATACAAGGCAGAGACTGTCAAATATATCTGACATTTAGGAACCAAGGTATAAAATTCATACCTAATATTTCTAGAGAAATAATTGGAGTTTTTTTTTTTGAATGTGCAATGGCTATAAATATTTTACAGTATATGGAAAACAAACAAAACACTAATATCATGCATCAGTACAAACAAAACACTAATATCATGCATCAGTACAGAGATATAAAAACCTATCAACGTATATCGTACTACCACGTGTGCTAAGCAGGAAATCAAGTTTATAATTCTTTTACAAAACTATGTAATATAGAAAAGAAAATACATTTGGTGAATAACAAAAATTCAAGAGTGTACCAGCATGGTACCAAAGTAATTTACAGTTTTTGTATTCTATATAAAACAAACTAATGTATGTGCATTTCACAATAAAACTGTAACAGTGAAATGCAAGTCTTTTTTTTTCCCCCTCCTAGAAGACTTAGCACTGAAAAATCTTCAAAAAAAAAGGGGTAAAAACACAGAGATAGTTTGTCAAAAGACACTCTCGAAGCTACAAATTTCATAAATATAATTATATAACACCCGCAAAACTATTTATCAGAACATCCAAGTAATAATATTTCATATGGAGACTGTTAGCTTAAACAGAATAATGATTTTTATTTATCATCATGGCAGCAAAGATAATAGCAAAATTATCACCAAGCACATTCTTCTCTCGAGCTTTCACTAAGCCTGACGTCAGATCTATGCAGCAAACTGTGAAAAAACCAGAATGCTGTTAGAAAATGAATGGCTCAACAAATCATACCAGAGAAGATGAAAGGTTTTTATAATGAAAGAAGAGGGTTTATCATCTTATCACAAACAACTTTTGTGTTTCTTTCTACACAGCCATATAGAAGATTGAGATCTTCGGTCCAGGAGCTACAGTGTTCTTTACATCAGTAGCAGAGGTTCCTAATGGATTAAGACATGACTTAGGGTTTCCTGGTGGACCTAAGTATAAACACACTTAAATAGCACCTTGTTAGTCTATGACACAAAGAAACAGGACATTTTGATAAAGTAACCAAGAAACATTAAGTCAAGGATAATAAACAAGACAATAACAATATAATCAGGAACTGTAAAATTAACCTTTTGTTAATATAAAAGTAGTGTGTGACAAGAAACATGATTAGATGTTAAGACACACACATGAAATTAGGTGTGCTAATTATTGACACTTGTTTTTTATTACAGGGAAAAATTGTCTTTATTTTTTTTCCTCCCCCTTCATTTGGTCTTAGTAATCTTAGTTTTATTATACTAATAATGCTCATATGTGACCATTATAGGGACTGGAGTACCAGCTTTTGGATGCAGTAACCCATGTTATCTATTCATGGATGCAGTAACCCATGTTATCTATTCATGGATGTAGTAACCCATGTTATCTATTCATGGATGTAGTAACCCATGTTACCTATTCATGGATGTAGTAACCCATGTTATCTATTCATGGATGTAGTAACCCATGTTACTTATTCATGGATGTAGTAATCCACGTTACCTATTCATGGATGCAGTAACCCATGTTATCTATTCATGGATGTAGTAACCCATGTTACCTATTCATGGATGTAGTAACCCATATTATATATTCATGGATGTAGTAACCCATGTTATCTATTCATGGATGCAGTAACCCATGTTATCTATTCATGGATGCAGTAACCCATGTTACCTATTCATGGATGTAGTAATCCATGTTATCTATTCATGGATGCAGTAACCCATGTTACCTATTCATGGATGCAGTAACCCATGTTATCTATTCATGGATGTAGTAACCCATGTTATCTATTCATGGATGTAGTAACCCATGTTATCTATTCACGGATGTAGTAATCCATGTTATCTATTCATGGATGCAGTAACCCATGTTATCTATTCATGGATGTAGTAACCCATGTTACCTATTCATGGATGTAGTAATTATCCATGAATAGATAACATGGGTTACTGCATCCATGAATAGATAACATGGGGTAGTAACCCATGTTATATATTCATGGATGCAGTAACCCATGTTATCTTTTCATTTTTAATTTTATTCTGTGCCATTAACTTCCGTGAAATGACAGCAGATGTAAAACACTGTTAGATTGAGCATCATATCCCTCCCCCTTTTTTCTCCGTATGAGGTTTGTAGTGTGGGTCTAACTTTTGAAGATGTCTCTATTGCTATGACACCTTATACCTACCCCACATTGTGTTTTCCACCCTGGCATTAACTGTCTGTTACATACAAAATGCTTTTGGCCTCGTTCTCTTAAAAATTGTTTTCAAATATCATCCAAAGTAAGAAACATTGTTTCTTAAGTTTTTTTTTTATTAAATGTTAATTACATTTAATAAGACTGTTGTGCATTTCTTGTTTGTTTGTTGAATTTCACGCAAAGCTACTCGAGGTCTATCTGTGCTAACCATCCCTAATTTTAAGCGACAGATGAAAGGAAGGCAGACAGACAAAACCACCTACTTTTGGGCGACTCTTTACCAACAAATATGGGTTTGAACGTCACATTATAACGACCATACAATGAAAAGGGCAAGCATGTTCAGTGACAGGTTTCAATCTGCAACTAACTATTGCAAATAGAGAACCCTAACCACCAGGCCATGCCAGGGCCCTATTCTAGTATCCTTCTTTGGCAAATTTTCTAGGAAATCAATACCCTTTTCACTGTAAAGTGACAATATTTAAATTTTAAAAAATGCTTACAAAGATTAGATACAAAGCAAGAAAAAATTTACTACCAAACCAACATTCCTATAAACAGATTCTAGTTACCAATGTAACATTTGTTTGTTTATTTTTAATCACAAAACTACACAAAAAAGGAGTGTATGTGCTCTGCCCACCACAGGTATCAAAACTTGATTCTTAGTGTTGTAAGCCCTCAGACTTATCACTGAGCCACCAGGGAGTGCAGTGGAAGTTATCTTTAAATGATCATTCTCAAAATCTTTGAAAAACTGAGTGTTTGGCTGTCTATATGAAACTACACCAATCTGAACTTAACATGGACAACAGCTAGTACATCTGTGGACAACCACCGTCAACAAACTCTGAAGATAAAGTGATGACGTCTCAGTGTTACTGACAACACCAGCCGATCACAACACCCACTAAACCTACACGGCTGTACGGCTGCACTTTTATAAAACACTACACAAGAACCCACGGAGATTACAAGACGAAGGCCTCAATACAGAAATCAAAGTGGTATCTCCCTTTTCCTTCTACGGGCAGCTGTATTCTTAAAAGTTCTCAAACCCGAAATCTCCTCGATAAAATAGCCATATGAAAATGAATATTACTAAATATTTAAGACAAATGTAGTTATGTCTCATCAGATTTATATGTTGGAAGGAGCCTACAATTAAATATATTGCAGAGAACCCAGAATACTGTTATATTGCTCCAATAAGTGCAGTGACAATTGTTGTTTCAACATTTTTAGAATTTGTTTTTTGAAACACTGAACTCGTATCACTGTGGGGGAACGATTGAAACAGTTCTATTTAATTAACACATTTCCCAAATCAAAGTTTCAAAACAAACAGCTGCAGTATGAATCTGAACATGCAATGAAAGAAGTGTAAAATTACTGGACTTTCTATAGACGGTAAACAATTCTGATGTTACTTGACAGTAATACTGACTATTAAACATTATGCTTAATGGGAAAAAAAGTGAATTTAAAGGGCACATTTTATATTAATATTTCTAAAACAAAAAAAGGGGTAGATATAGCCCTAATGGGCAAAATGTTGACATTTAAATCTCAAATCAACAATATAATCACATTAATATAATCTGAAATGGGCCATTAGTTTCTGAAACTGTTTTGTTTGCTACAAAAAACAAATATATATAACAGTAAGTTATTTTATTTTACTATTAAGGGAATAAATAACATATTCCATTTACAGAGCTTGTAAACCAAAGATCTACAGTCTCTTATGAGCTGTTATATTGCAGTCACAGTCTGAAGACTAAATCTCGCTAATTCAAGATGGTCAATCAAATTAATAGTGTTTACCCAAAATTGTTGTTGTATTTAGCTTTTTAAACCCATATTTTTTTATGCATTCTGCTAGAATTATTTTCATAATTATCATCATACCTTATAAAATTTACAGCCTATTTATAAAAGGTGAATAATAACATGGTTTGGATTAGTTTTCAGCCAAAAAAGACATAAACCTTATCAGATGCTGTCACCATCCAATGGGTGAATTTGGATTTTTATCTGCATGCTAGCAGCATCCGCTTCGGTTTAAGGAGTTAATAAATGTTACGTTTCACATGACTGTCTAAAAAATATCTGTATACCTTTTCTTCTTTCTCAGTTCTTTGATTTTTGATACTACACAAAACTAATCTGTATGAAATAAGTTCAAACCTAAGAAACATGTGGATGCCAAAAGTCTAACTGAACCATGAGGGCTAAACAAGAAAGTACCACTTTATTAATTAAATGAATAATTCAGAAGTTTAATAAAAAAAAGTCACAGCACAATCAATTGCCAAATGTATTACTAACACTAATAGCTTTTAATTTCTGAAAGCATTATAAATATTTTTATAAATCCGTATACATTCAGTAACTGCGTTAACAGTAACAGGTAAAAAAAACAACAACAACTAAAACTTTTAATAATTAAGACTAACGAGACTAATTTCATCAAGGAATTTCTTTTCAAACGTTCACTGTTTGGCGATTTCCAAATTCTAGGTCTACTCTGGGGGCACGAGTAAGTGTTGTAAATGTTATTAATATTACTGATAACAAATTATCCCAAAGTTTAAACTTACTAAACCTTGGTTGAGATACAAAATATCTTGTAACAACAAGCTGGTGTTGTTTTGGGGCTGAAAAAAAACTAATATTAATTAATTCATTCATTTTCGATATTCTAAATTTTACAATAATTTCAAATTGTTCTTCGAGAAGTTGCAAGTGTAAATAGAATCATATACAGATCACATCCACCATAATGATCACCAGGTGTCGTATGTTTATAAGTTTAGACTATAAAATACTCGTAATTTTACACGCCAAATATAACACGCAAGTCGCAGCAAATGCAAATTATGAATAAGTTACATTATAAACGAAAAAAAATTGAAACCTAAACATATAAAAAACTGAAACACAAAGGGTTTCCTGTCTTTTTCTGGTGAAAGTCCCAAAATTATTTATATAAAACAAAAATAAATTAACATACATAAAAAAATCCTTTCGCTTAGAAGCTCAGTCAAATATCTGGCTAACCGAGATGTGACATTAGCCACTGGTGTCTTTTTTTTAGTTTTGGTAATCACTTTTTCATGTTTGTCAAGAAGTTTATAGTTGTTTTAACAAAACAAGAACAAGCACCATAAATAATTCTGATGTATAGAATTCTAAGTCAAGCTGAGCATGAGTGTTTGGTATATTTCGAATATTGGCGAAAAGCCATTTTCGCTAAGTTTTCCCTACCTTTATTCATAAACGCCTAAATACTGGGCTAATCCTATTGAATAATTGGATGTAACCATCATTATTATAAAGCAACCATGGCCCGAAAGTCCGAAATGAGTTTTTGTAGCCTACCTCACCTCTTATATCACTTTAACAGTATATCGTTTTGTCTCATTATATTCAGATACATTTCTATATGTATTTTAATTCTTTCTGAACTTACTTTACTTAAATATTTTCATATATCAGGAAAGACTGCGTGAAGTTATTTATCTCTCACAAACTAGTTCAAACACTCAAAATTGCGGATTTTGGCAGTAACAGAAATTATCTGAAAATTACTGCACTCTTTTTATCTTTACTTGTCTTATTAGTATATATTCCTTTTTTTTAGATTTTGGAAATGATACTGTCATTTACAGCATATTTTTATAATTTTATCGACAGATTATGGAAAGAATGTTGTTATTTTGATATTGTTAGTAATCAGAATAAAACATAACATCTTATACACTGAGTGGTCACAAGTAAATAGACACCTACTTTTTCGTCATTTAACTGATTTATGCTAACTAATTTGTGTTCACAGAGCACTATATAAATGAAAATGGTCCGCACACTAATTATCTTATGCTACAACATGCTTAGAGCTCAAGGTTCTCTCGAATTGTCAGATTTTGTTAGAGGAAGGATAGTTGGTCAAGCAGATGGTGGAATAAGTCAGCGGCAAATTTCACAGAATTTGGGAATCCCGCTTTCGACAGTCAACCGAATTATCGTGCAGTTCAGGAAACACAGCAAGGAAACAACTGAGCAGTATCTGGGTCGTCCTGGTCCATCTAAGAGGACAAAAAGGGCTGTCAAGAGGAGCATCGAAATGGATCCCAAATTAACGACTGCAGAAGTGGCCAAAGTTGGTGGGATGAGACCGAAATCTGTTCAATGGATTCTACACAGATTGGGTTATCGTTGCAGAGCAGCTAGACAGAAGCCCTTATTAAGACCTGCCAACATAGTCAGACGAAACAAGTGGGCAAGTGATATGATGACCAAGCCTTTGGACTTTTGGAAGACCATATTGTTCTCAAACGAATCAAGATTCACTCAATTTTCGGACAGTGAAAGGATATGGGTCTGGAGAATGCCTCACCAAGAGTTTGGGCTCAACGGATTGCAGCCAACTGTGAAGCATGGTGGTTTCAGCGTGTTGGTTTGGGGAGCTGTTTGGGTTGGTGGGAGATCGAGCTTAGTGGAGTGTGTTGGCAACATAAATTTTGTGAAATACGTCGAAATATTGGAGGAAGGACTCTTGCCACTTTATTCCTCGGGTTTCATGAACAAGAACACAACGTTGTTCCAGGAAGATGGAGCACCGTGTCACACTGCTAGAAACACCCAAAAGTGTCAAGAAGAAAATGGTATCCAGAGGTTGCCCTGGCCGAGCCAATCTCCTGACATGAACCCCATCGAAATCCTCTGGGGCATACTCAACCGGCAAGTCAAAAAACAACCATAAAACCAACATCGAAGAGCGATCTACTCCAATTTTTGAAGCAAGAGTGGGCGAAAATCCCACAATCTAAAATTGACGAGATGATTCTCACGATGCCCCAAAGAATCAACAAATTCCACGAAGCAAAAGGAAGATCTACTAGATATTAATTAAATTATAAATATATCAATTCATGAGTTTCCAGTCTCTCCTCTCTCTCATTTTCTTCTTTCTTAAGTTATGCTCTTATGTTCTCTATTTCCAGTCTCTCCTTTTATTCTTTCTGCATTTCTCTTTTTTCCTCTCTTCTTGATGTTATATAGTGTGGTTGTGACATCTACAATATTTTACTACCACAACAGTTGTGCATATATACACAGCATAGTCACAAGTAAGTAGACACCACCTTTTCAGAAAAAATTAAATTTTTCAGTCCTATTTAGAAAGAATAAGAGCACAAAAAGAGAAAGGAAAAACTGGAAATAGAAATGATAAGAGCACATATAGAGAGAAATAATATATAGAGAGACTGGAAATAGAGAGAATAAGAGCAAAAACTAAGATCAAAAAGCTCACCCAACAGAAAGACCCAAGAATGACATTGGTCAGTACTAACAGACCCAAGCTGCCCATATATGATGAACAGAAAGATACCATGGATGTCTTCCTGGAGAAATATGAAGAATTCTCCAAAGTCAAAACTGGGACAAAGGCAACTGAGCAGTCTGTCTCAGCCCTCTTCTACAGGTGTATGCAGGGATAATGTCAGAAAATGTCAAGGACTATGACAAGTTAGAAGTAGCCTTGCTGAAATGTTATGAACTTACCAAGGAAGATTTTCACTGGAACTTTAGAGAAGTCAAATCTGACACTGGAGAAACTGTATTTCAATTTGGGGCATGTCTACAGCAATACTTCACAAGGTGGACTGACATGGCCAAGTGTGAAGATAGTTTGAAGGGCTGGCAGATCTACTAATACGTGAACAATTCATGATCACATGCTACACTGACATGTCACCATTCCTATAAGACATGGACAAAATGATCAAACTGGCAAAACAGTATCAAGAAGCCCATTGAGGGAGTATAACTGGCAAGTCCAAGAATAACCAGTCAAAGTCGAAGCTAGAGGTGGCTGACCAGAAGCAGGATGCCACCAAAGATGAT
>NW_013667250.1:79450-96141 GCF_000517525.1 Limulus polyphemus | reverse complement strand
TATATAAGTGCGTCCAGACAATTAATCGGGATTGAATAGCGGACAGATAGATTGAAGATATAGACAGACAATTGAGTCAAGCGCGGTAGTAAGTCAAGTGCGTGAATCGTTCGTTGAGAATTATAGCGTATGTTTAAGTGACTGTGGAAATTAAGTATATTGCAAAGTTGTATCGAGAAAGAATAAACTAATTTTATTTAAGAAAGGACTTGTATCGCTGAAGTTTCTCGGAAAGAATTTCTACCGGAAATTATCAAACGAGCAGAGACGTAACAATATAGAAACTTCAATACCCCCAACTGCTTCTCTATTCCTTATAGGTTATGCCTAATTACATTTTACTTATAGAATAGCTTCTTCAAACTTCGCCATCTCGTTTGTCATAAAACAGAATAGTTTTCCGTGTTTTCAATCTACGAATGATTCGCACCTTCATTTCTTTAAGTCGTGACAATTTTGTAAAATGTTTTGCACATGTTCAGTATTATAGTACTAGCACAGGTTGTTCTCTCATTTCAATTTTATATCACGATGTGTTATGCGAGGGTCGTTGTCACATTGTGTAGTATGTAATGCTGAGGTTCATTTCAAACTTCTTGTTTCGTCGCGGACTCGTAAGTATTTTAGAAATTTTGTAAATATTGAAGGAAATTGTCTTTGCAAGATGCCTTCGCACAAAGCTGAACACAGTATGTGTAAGGCTGATACTAATATACTTATCAGCCCTGGTAATTAGTTATATCTAGACCTGTTCCATCAAAACATTCTTCAAAATGTCCAGAGCAAATACAAAAAAAACTTTTGTTGGATACCATCTCTCTGAATATTTACGCTCCATTTTGATAAAAGAGACAGTTTGTTTATTTTGAATTTCGCGCAAAGCTACACGAGGGCTATCTGCGTTAGCCGTTCCTAATTTAGCGGTGTAAGACTAGAGGGAAGGCAGCTAGTCACCACCACCCACCGCCAACTCTTGGGCTAATCTTTTACCAACGAATAGTGGGATTGACCGTCACATTATAACGCCCCCACGGCTGAAAGGGCGAGGAAATTTGGTGGGACGGGGATTCGAACCCGCGACCCTCAGATTGCGAGTCGAGTGCTCTAACCACCTGGTCATACCGGGCCCTTAAAATAAGACCCAAAGTCCGAGCGCTTTCTCTCCATTTTTTCATCAGTTCTGGTTGTCTCAGTGGGAAGCTGTACGAAATTTGAAAATGCAGAAAATCTATTTAGTTGACAATTACCATATCATAATGACAATAGGAGAAAACGTCAAGCTTAAAGTTAAAAAATAAAATAAAAGTTATGACTTCGTGTGTTCAAAAGTCAAAGTTCACCTCAGTTAAGACTTAAATAACCACCATTAAGCCTAATTCATGTAAATTTAATATGTTGGCAGTGACAAGTCAGTTCTTATTAATTTATTAACAGAGGTAAGATAAAAAGAAAAGAAAATAAGAGAAATTATTTTTTTTTAAAGAAACGACGCAGTATCAACTCCTGATCTTTTGTTACAGTTCATTATTTGACCTTAAATACAACGTTACAATTTGAAAACGACACTACGTCTTAGCAACTGAAAGTACCAACAAAATTAAGCTTCACGTGAAAGGGTCAATGCTCAATCCCAGTGGTGGTTACCACGTGCAGCCGAAACAGAAAACAAATTTAAGTCACGAAAGAGCCCAGTTGCGTCCAGGAGCAAAGGTTATTTTAATGAAAGGGAAAGGTTATATGTACAGACAAATATCGAATGATAAGTGTAATGTCATATTGACCCCGGGTACGTTTACCCAGCAATAATTGTAGATCGTAATTGAAAAAACATTTAAAACATCAAAATTTCAATAAAATATACAAAATTCAATTAACAGGTGTTTAAGGCCCGAATGATTTAAAAGTTACAGAAAGGTGTTTCCGTCAACAAAAACGTAGTTCAGAATTTCTTGGCTAGGTGTCAGCGTTAAACTACTCTTGCAACCAGATCCTATGCTTGATAAAATTATTCGTGTTTATTAAACACATCTGCTAAATAAATGCGAAATATACGTTTTATATATATATATACGTATAGCATTCTTACAAATGAGCATAAAATTGAGAAGTATTCTTGTTATTTGTAATATAATTTTTGGGTACAAGAGCTATAATATTTAATTTTTATATCACAGAAGTGAAAACATCGCGGAGACTTTTTAAACCTTAACAAATATTGAAATAAACGAAAGAAAAAAAATCTAACAGCATGTCCATAAGTTTTTTTACGTGAGCTCCTACTTCTCCAACATGCTCGTGATTGACCGGCAAATTCCTGATAAACCTGATTGGCTGAAAAAGCGCGAGCATCAACGTGCAGTCTCCAGGACACACAGTTCACGTCGATGCTGATTGGTTCTTGGACGACCTGCACGTGAACACTCTGCTGCGTAAAAGGCTAAGTAAGTCCTTTGGAAACTGCGTTATGTTCGAGGCTTAAGGTGCTGTGGGATTTCGGAGCTGTAATACAAGAAAGCTAACGTCAGGAAAGCTGGCAGTGTAATCTACAGAAGCTAAAGGTAAGAGAGTAAAATTACTTCACAGCTACGAGCTATTCTGGCTTGTGATTGGTAGCATTAATTGATTTTAAAAAATGATCCGTGAAGTAAGATAATTATATTCATCTCCAACTTAAATATCATATAATACTTTTAGTAAATATTGGTGTGTGTTTTAGCGATTGAAATGATGATATAAGATTACTAATAATTCATCGTCTGTTTTTATATTTAGTAATACCCAACTGAACAGTTTTAACATATATATCCATTACCTTATTAATAATTACAAATAAAACATTTTTGTGTGTAGAGTGTACACTTGCAATTTTATTTACTAAAAACTTTGAAAAGTGAATTGGTTTGTTTTTCATATAAATTTTTATGTTGCAATCATTACTTTATTCTAGATTTAGTTACGAAATTTAGCCTGCTCATTGAGCATGCGTTGTTGGAAATTAAACAGCTGACGTAGCGAGCCTCTTGGTGCAGGATTTAGGGACACGTTGTTGGATTATTGATCGATGAACGAGTAGTCGTCTGCGTCTTCACATACACGAAATCTCGTCACTTCGCGATTTTGAATCTCGTAGATCTACTCGGTATAGATGCCAAATACATTTCATATTAATTATTGAACACGAGAAGAAAATAACTCGATTTTTTTTAATATATGTATTTATTAACTTCCACCAGAGGAGTTGCTAAAAATTCTACAATAATAATTACAACTAATAATCGTTTTAATTATTGAAACAAGAAACTACACAAAGCTGCTATGACCAATTTGGTCTAGTGTATCAATTGTGCACCCTAACGGTGATTTTGGTTAATTTGTGATTTGTCATATACTAAACCAATCCACAGATGTTTCTTTAACCTCTACACCAAATGTTTTGAACCTTGATTATCAGTTGTCAACTTGAAACATATTACTTACGCTTGGAGCTAAGTCCAAAATTTAGTGTTTTGAACCTTGCCTGTTGGTTGTAAATTACAAACGTATTATTTACACTTGGAGCTAAAAACAACATTAAGTGTTAGGAGTTCTTAGAAGAAATAACGTTTTTTCTTCTCCGAGTTTATAATAACGCACTTAAATCTGTTTTGTTGGAGGAGAAATCTCAAATAATGATTTTTGTGCTATGATAAAAGCTTTAAGCTTCATAAACGTTTAAAAGTTTGTTTGGATTTTTTTTTTTCTATTTTCATATGTCCAGGTGGTTAGGGCGCTCGACTCGCAATCTGTGGGTCGCGGGTTCGAGTTTTAACTGAGGTGAACTTTGACTTTTGAACACACGAAGTCATAACTTTTATTTTATTTTTTAACTTTAAGCTTGACGTTTTCTCCTATTGTCTTTATGATATGGTAATTGTCAACTAAATAGATTTTCTGCATTTTCAAATTTCGTACAGCTTCCCACTGAGACAACCAGAATTGATGAAAAAATGGAGCGTAAGCGAAAGCGCTCAGGCTTTGGGTCTTATTTTAAGGGCCAGGTGGTTAGGGCGCTCGACTCGCAATCTGTGGGTCGCGGGTTCGAATCCCCGTCACACCAAACATGCTCACCCTTTCAGCCGTGGGGGCTTTATAATGTGTAATCAATCCCACTATTCGTAAGAGTAGCCCAAGAGTTTGCGGTGGGTGGTGATGCCTAGTTTCCTTCCCACTAGTCTTACACCGCTAAATTAGGGACGGCTAACGCAGATAGCCCTCGTGTAGCTTTGCGCAAAATCCATAATAAACAAAATATTTTCACTTTGATACAAAAAAAAAAAGTGATAAGGTATTGTTATTTGAACTGAGTTTTCTATAGACTTCTACAGTTTTCTTGATTTCAAGACTAAATCCACTTAAATTAAAAATTACACGATACTTGTAACAAGCTATTTATCGTAGTTGGTCGTCTGCTTTTTTCTAATTTACCTCACGCCGTGCTTGGGTTGATAATTAATTTTCTTTTGTTCCAGAAATAGAAAGCAGAAAAAAAAAGTAGAATCCAGCATCGTTCCAATTTTTCCGATATCCTGCACAGAGTGTGTCCGTTAAATTTGAGATGATCATACCCGATAATTCGCCAATATTTCCTCACGATTTCTTCACCAATTACCGCTGTACTGCCAGCACCTATCCCTACCGTGACGTCATCAGTTATTCTGGGAATGCCCCTCAATACTCAGAGATGCCACCTATTCGGTCTTGTCTTGCGGCACGAGATGAAGATGACGTATCTCACGAGAAACAGCGCTATCCAAAGCCCTGTAAAGGAGAGAAGCGTGTTTGTTTCGCAGATGACAAAGGTCTTGCTTTGACCCATGTTCGGATAATGAAGGAAACGTCAGACTGTCCGCCTAGCTGGACCGACCAGTTTTTAGCACAAGTAACCCAAGGTATAAAGACGGAGGAGGAGGAGGAGATCGAGAATCGGTGGGAGGTTACTTTCCCCCAACCAGCTTCTGAATACATGGAGTTTCGTAACAAACTAGAACAGCAGCGCGTTTCGCTTGAAAATGTGATCATTAAGAACCGAGAAATATCTGGCACTATAAAAGTTAAAAACGTCTGTTTCAAGAAAGACGTTTTTGTTCGTGTAACTTTTAACTGTTGGTCAAGTTTCGAGGACTTTCCCGCCAATTATGTCAATAACGGACTTGGAGATATGACGTCACTCTTTGATACGTTTTCTTTTTCCGTGTCTATTCCTTCCGTAGCGTACAAATATGAAGCGATCGAGTTTTGTGTGTGTTTCAGTTGTGAAAGTTCTGAATTTTGGGATAATAACGGAGGAGCCAATTACAGGATTCTTACCGTTAGGAAAAAGAGGGCAGAAGACCACTCCAAACTTGAAAAATTTGTAGATGCTGTGACAGCAGACTTCAGTTCCTGGGCATCCTTCGCTAGCTGGAATCACTTACCAACGGAAGGGCCATATTGGTGATCCCGTCCTAATCACCATATGGGGCGCTGTATAGCATAACTGAGGGGGCTTTACTAGTATAGGCGCCATTTCCAAGTCTAGTTGAAGGACGACGTACTTGTAACTCTAAACACGAAGTCGGAAAGGTCATTTGATGACGTAATTGAAGACCATTAATAATTTTTTTAATGATAAATACATTTATGGAACTTCGCACTAACATTAGTGTAATTGGGCATCGTAAGATTTAGAAATGTATTTTCGAATTGGCAACCTTAAGTTTAGGTAGGAGGAAACTGATACATTTATTGTTTTAATCTGAGTACAGTTTTAGGATCATTCTTACCTAGAGTTACAGTGTTGGACATTTTGATTTTCTAGTAACAGTTCTGTTGAAGTTGTGTGCAAGCGGGAGAACAGTGAAATGAGAGAAAAACAAATTCGAAACTCTGGTATAAACTAGATGGTGAAATGAAGGGAAAACAGCCTCGAAACTAGGATTTAAACTAGATGATGAAATAAGGGAAAAAGAGCTTGAAACTGGGGGGGGGGGGTAAACTAGATGATGAAGTGAGGGAAAAACAGTCTGGAAACCCAGGTGTAAGTTAGATGGTGAGTAAGGGAAAAAACAGCCTCGAAACCCTGGTGTAAACTAGATAGTGAAGTGAGGAAAAAATAGCCTCGAAACACAGGTGTAAACTAGATAGTGAAGTGATGGAACTAAGGTTGGTGGTTATTGCTTTAGAATGTGATAGCCGCAAAGGATGTGATGGCTTGAAGTTCATGGACACCTATGTCGTTTGTACAACCCACGTGGACACCAAAACCTGAAGATGATCGGGTAAGTTTTGACTACTCTTACATCAAGTGTAGACGTATGTGTGTGTGCCTTATTTCACATTGGACGTAAGCAACAGAAGAAGAAAAAGCTACAAGTAATTGAAACACCTTCTGTGGGGGGGGGGGGAAGAATGGGTAGATAATTTACTAAGTAAGGTTGAAGTGGTTTCAACATTAAATTAAGTTCAGAAATAACTGAATATGTCAATTTTTAATTGCTCCCTTATTATCAGAAGGTGCTTGAATAATAACATTTCTGTACGAACTATACTACTTTTTAGAGAAAAAAAAAAGATTTGTTGTATAATAAATAACTCCTTAACCGTCTAATGCACACTGTAACGTACAGGCAACAATTCTATCATTGTTGCCCGATGCTTATACAAATGCTTCAATTCAGTAGATGAATGCTCTTACTTCCAGCTAACAGTCTAAATAAATTATGAAATTATTTTTGTTGGTTTCTCAATTAAACAATGTTATTTCTAGGTAACATTCCTATTTATAACTTACTAAATATATTTTACAAATTCATTTTAGGCCTATTTAAAGTAATTAATTTTTTTTTTTTTTTTTTCCATTGTATATTCACAATGTCTGCGATAGATGGTTGGACAATGTTTATACCCCACTTGATTAAGTTTGTTAGTTACATGGTCTATAATTACAATAATCATATACACAAAATTTTTAACTAAGATGGCAAAAAGTTTGTAATTTCAATTGTTGCTGCTAGGATTTCTCGCGGTTTTTACGTAGAAGGTATGCGAGTACACACAATTTTTTTTTTTTCTTTGGGCAATTTATTTGACCCTTTGTTTGGTATCGGGGAAAAATATATAAAAGGTATATACCCTACCGGCAGTAAACTGTATTTTTAAAAAATGCAAAACATAAACAAGTCGGTTATTTGATGATTAAACAGTTTTATTTCGTATAGTATTTTCACACAGCTTCACTATTTTTTTGTATTTATTTTTTTTTCCTTAGGGTTCCAGATCTTGGATATTGTAGGTGACTCTGTGACCAACATCTGTAATGGAAGGGCATCAGTGGCGATTTGTCAAGCTGGTCTTCAAATCATGTACGCCCTCCATTGGCTGTGCTTTGAACGAATATATATTATATTACGACGTAATAGGAGAAAAGTTATCAAAGGTCAAATTATTTACGTGTTTGTAGTTATAGCGGGTCACAGATGTATCTGAGATGGTCAGTAACTTTCAGAGGCCTGCATGTCCGAATTTATCATATCTTGGATACTGACCACGTGTTTCTTGCGTGTTACGTGAAGATTTTTACCCCCAAAATTAAACGTAAGATGCTTCTTATAAATAAGACCTCAACGTACTGATTTTGATTATAATTGATTCGTATTTGCCTGTAAATGTAAGGAACTGTTTTCTGGCTGAATGGAGAGGGGGTCTCATAAGATTCTTCAACATTATTATTCGATTGCTTTGATTCGTGGGTCTTCGTTTTGAAAATCCTGGCACGTGCGTTTACACAATTCTAGTTTTGTACATGTACATTCTGAGCTTTTATTTTTATGGATTTCTCTTCCAAAGGGGTTGGTGTTTTTTTTTTTTTTATACTACTACTACTACTACTACTACTACTAAAGATTGAAAGTCAATATCTGAGTGACGTATTTTAAATCTACGAATTTATTTCTTTGTATCGAACAAGTTTCTTAAGTAGCCTAGGTGATTTGAGTAAGGGGCCATTTCTGTAGCTAATGTAACCCTAGAATCTGAGAACTGTACGTTTTTTTCGTGAGTTGTAGTTAGTATAGAGATAACCATATTTTATGTTGTACGAGTTGCTGTTTGTTTTAAGATGGGGCGTTTTTGTGATCCACTTTATTAACGTATCTAGAGTACGTAATCGTGGGAAGTCGTTTCGTAAGAATCTATTGCTTGTCGGTTGTGTAAGTGATTAGGAATACGGGAGGGCTGAGTACGTTATATTAACGTTACTGTGCCGCTGAAAAATTAGCCGTTTTCCGAAAAGTGGAGTCCATAGTTTTGTCGATATTTCGTTACCATGGCAACGATTTAATATATGCTGCTGCTCAATTTGTTGTCATCACGAATCAAAATTTTAAAGTTTGTTTTTATTCTTTGCTTCGTTTCTTAGTGTAATGGGTTTTCAGTCATGTTTGGATAATGTTATTTACACGTTAATAATATATTTGGAAAACAAACAAAACTAATGGTGTGCCAAATGTTAATTTCTTCTATAATTAAAATTATGTGTTACCGGAATATGCATATTAAGGATTAAGAAGTTTTAACCCTCATTTTGAAAGCTAAAGTAAGACCCCCCCCCCTCAATTAGAAATACCGTGTTAAAAAAAAAAACCACGATTTCCATATATACGTTGGTTGTGCTATGTTGAAATTACTGAAAATATTCAGTACAAATTTTGAATGTTTATTAACGACAGGTGTCGTTAAACCTTGTCGTATAATATTATGAAGTTTAATTATACTGATTATAGCAGAATAATTAGTTCCGTTCGGAGTAGAAGTGTTGTTTTTTTTCTCCCTCCCACCCCCCTGACTCTGGTTGGGAGTCCACAGCAGTAACAAGTTGTGTTTTACTCTTTACTTAATTTGTTATGTTTCTCTTTTTTTTTTAACTGTATGTTGACCATGAACTTACGAGTGAATTATTGAGAAAGTGAAAAATATCAATTGAATTATTTCAGTGGGTGGTAAAAGCCGCCCCTATTTTGTAATAAACCCCTTCACAGCTGGTTAACATTATTTTATAGTGTGAACTGGACAAATTGTACATTAAAATATTTCATTAGTGATTTTTGAGTCTCGTGTGAGTTTTAATCAGACTGTCATGGATGACTTGTGCAGATGTTAAGCCTAATTCCCATACAATCACTTGGGCGTATCGCTTCCACTAGTTCTGTAAGAATCTGTATTTTTTTTTCACTCTCTCTAATGATCAATGAATGAATTTAACTGTTAATGAGCACAAGCATCACGTGACGGGAGGGGGGGGGGGTCTGTAAAAGCTTTCACTTTTTTTTAAAGTCGCTCTCATCTAATTTTGAGTATCTGCTTTCAACGTTAGAAGAGTCCCCTAACCAAAGCATGCGTAAGAATAATTGAATCAATTCATCCTACACCAACCGATAAGGAACACTCGGGACGAATAACGAAGTGCGCATGCGTGTTTACGTAAAGAGGTCACTAAAGTGGAGCAATGTTTATCTCGTGCTTTTCGAACTCTGTTATGGCGAGAGTACCGTGAACAATTTTTTCGGAGTTCACTGTGTATACTAAAAAAAAAAAATCTACAATTTCAGAGTCAGTTTCTAATTAAATATTCCTAATTCTGTGACAACTTCTTATCCAGAAGGCGGCATATTTCTGTTAAGTTAACAAAAATAACTTCACGTAACCATACTATAAAAATTAAAATACTCTTACTCCAGGGCCTAGTGGTTCACACACACTCTGAATTGAGGGTCCGTGGTTCGTCTCTTTGCCGCAAGATATTTTTGAGCAATTTGGGGGTTGTAGATGCGTTATATGAGTAACGAACAATTCTTTTTTTTCTAAAAAATAGTCGCTTAGAGTAGCCCAAAGCTTGTATCTATTGATGGTTGTGTTTTTTTGGATTATTCGGTAAAAAATAATAAACAGGAAAACGTTTATTTCTTCTACCTCCAGTTCTACAAATTTGTCAAGCAATAGGCCTAACTTTACAAGTAATGCTATTCACTTACTTGCAGGCCCGGCATGGCCAGGTGGTTAGAGCGCTCGACTCGCAATCTGAGGGTCGTCGGTTCGAATCCCCGTCACACCAAACATGCTCGTGGACGCGTCATAATGTTTCTGTCAATCCCACGATTTGTTGGTAAAAGAGTAGCCCTCTAATCTTACACTGCTAAATTAGGGACGGCTAGCGCAGATAGCCGTCGTGTAGTTTTGCGCGAAATTCAAAACAAACGCTTACTTGCTACTTTCTCTCAAATTTCTAGTTTTTCGTTGGAGCACAAACTCACGATTTATAAAACTGGATTAACTAACCAAAATTATTAACACACTCGTTAATTCTGTAGTCGATCCAATCTTCTTATATTTCTCAAACTCTCAAGAAAGTTCCAGATTCCACAAAAAAACTCGCCCCCTATTAACAAACGCTTACATTAAAATACTAAAAACAACTTTAGCACGGGCTAACCTTTGTGTATAAAAAGAAATTTGAAGATTAATGAGTTTTATATTATTATAACAATAAAAAAGAATCACGACAGTAGCGCTTGGTTATTAACACGATATTCAAATTAAAAACACGCGAGGTCCAATCCTCGAGCAGCCACCACTGCGCGTGGAAACGAGCATCGTATCATAAATCTCCGTTTTTCAAAGAATGCGCCGTTCTTCCACCACAAAAACTAATCCCAAATTCCTGGTCTCGAATAACAAGCAGGCATAATTTCGAAACGGAGGAGTGGTCAGGAAGTCCCTTAATAAATTGACCCCTCGTTATAGAAGAATTTAAACAGACAGATAATTGTGGAAGAGTGCCAAACATACAGATGACTTTGAAAGTTCTGAAAAAAATATTCGTTTTTTTTTTTTTTTATTCATCACACACTTTTTGTTTTCACGATACCGAGTGAAAATTTAATCATAACTACCGGAACAAAGTTAATTATTTAATTTTTTTTTCTTCTTCTAAAACTGTAACTAGGTGTCATCACTGTATATTGACACTTCTATATCTGATTTGTGTTTTGTATGTACAATACAGTAGTTGTATATCAAAGTGCTTTTATTAATTGTCACATAATTTTTATTCATTTATAACGCCCCCAATGTTTTGTACGTTCCGACGTGCCTGAAAATGATTGGCTATGGAACAGAAACCCAATTTCTATAGTCCACGTGGCCAGAAAGGATCAATTATGGGGGTTATAGAGCAGCTAAATAACGGTGATTTCCTGTATGGGTGAACCTTGTGGACTCGTAACGATAAATCCCTTCTGTTCAGCTTCGAACAATGCCTGTTGAAAGTTGTTAATGAGTTGTTCTGTTAAAGGTCGACGCCCTTAATCCCGCGGAATGAGTGAGGTACTCGAATCCGCAGTGGTTTTTTTTTTCTTGTTTTGTTTTGTTTGGCTATACTTCTTCTGTCTACTGTTTGTGTTATTAACTTTTCCGCTGTCGTCACTTCCGTACAGACTTCAGAAGAAATATGGCGACGCCCACTGTCATGTATCGGTACAATTAATGTGAAGGGAAATAAATATCCAACGTACTAATTATCACTGTTGTGTACATAAACACACTAATAAAGTTTATCAAGCTCCAATCCACCAATGGAAGATTAACAATTTGCCTAAAATATTCTTAGTTTTTATGGATTGTTGTGATCAGTCAACAATTTACCTAAAATATTCCTAGTTTTTTATGTATTGTTGTGATCAGTCAACAATTTACCTAAAATATTCTTAGTTTTTTATGTATTGTTGTAATCCGTCAAGTAGGAAGATCTAAAGATGGTGGCAATAATGTAGTAGAATGGGCAACAGTTCTTATCCACAAATAAATAAATAATCCATCACCGCTGTCACATTGAGTTGAGTTTTCATTATTCGCCATTTTTATCCCTCCAGTACGCTTTTGTTCTCCCCCCTGCTGATCGAAATATTCTTATTTTGGCATGGTGTGGTGGAGACTAAAAAACGCAGCCCTTGAGTGAGCGGGTAAGTTACCTTATAAGGAAGACCGTAGACAAAAATGGGGAACAACTTGGAAGTGTCTAATTCGGTGCTCGATCACCGTCTATGAAACACACATCATTACGTTGTTGTCGGATTTTTTTAGCGCTGAGCTGCACGGTGGACTATCTACGCTCTGTCCATCGTGGGATATCGGACCCCGGATTTTAGCTTTTTAAGCCCATAAACTTACCGTTGATCCAGCGAACGACCACACATAACTATAATGGTAAATAAAGAGTCTTAAAAAAAAAAAAAACGTCACCGAAAAGAGCTTAAGTAATTAAATTGTAATTTTCATTTTACGTGGTTCAGTCTGGGGGATTATAACCGTAAAAATCAGGTTTCGAGACCTGCGGTGGGCTGAGAAAAGGTAGTCTATTGTGTAGCTTTGTGCTTAAAACAAACATTTTTGTGAGTACAGCTCCTTATTCATGCCCCCCCCCCTTTTACAGGAGCATAGCGGTATGTCTGCGGACTTACAACGATATAAACAAAATATCAAAATCATCACAAAAACCAAAAATAATATTTCTCCTTTACCTAAAATTAACAACCGGTTCAGCTTTAACATTGTAAGTTCTGTTTTAGGTAGAGCCGTAGCCAAGAATTTTGAGACACCCGGGACAAGTTAGTCCTCAGACCCTCCCTCCCCCACTTCTCCTCCCAAAACAGGGAGCGTATACTGACGTGGCCTGCCATGTAAACAACCCTCTATAGTCTGCGTTCGTTTCTTTTACGAAAACTTTACTTAATTTTAAATTACCAATGATAAAATGTGTGTTATTCAATAGTTTGTAGAGCTATAAAAGTCACATATTTCCAGGTTATTTAAACATAACGTTCAACATATGATTCCTTATATACAGGTCATATTTACAATATATGACCCTTGTATACCTCTATAGTCTATAGCGATACATTGCTTACGTACAAACAACTAACGTTTGTCTTCTGCAAGTCCAAACATCAGCCACTACACGGTCACTCTAATAAGATGCAAAATACACGAATTACAGTATTGTTGCGTCATCGAGTCACATGACTACTGTGACGCAACGTTTCTAGAACTATCGTGTACTTTGGCGAATGTTCTAGTTCTTACTAGATATAGGGTAGGCTGGTATATAAAAGAAAGGTAATGTAATGTAATGTGTGTGTAGACAGTGAGTAATTGAACTGCAGTCACGGGGTATTGTTGAAGTTAACGTTCGTTCGTTATAGTATTTGTTTTAGCGCGAGTACTGAGATTAAGTGTATCGCAGAGTTATATTCGGAAATAATAAACCAGTTTTATTAAGAAAGGACTTGTGTCGTTAAAGTTTCGTCGGAACGAAGTTACGGAAAGTTAATTAACAATCGGAGACGTAACAGTATTATTGTTCCTTTAGTTCCACTTGGCAGTACTGATAACTCATTATATCCATACAAATATAACAGTACTGTCAGTTGTATGTATATATATAAATATAACAGTACTGTCTGTTGTATGTATATATATAAATATAACAGTACTGTCTGTTGTATGTTATCCATATAAATATAACAGTGCTGTCTGTTGTATGTTATCCATATAAATATAACAGTGCTGTCTGTTGTATGTTATCCATATAAATATAACAGTGCTGTCTGTTGTATGTTATCCATATAAATATAACAGTGCTGTCTGTTGTATGTTATCCATATAAATATAACAGTGCTGTCTGTTGTATGTTATCCATATAAATATAACAGTGCTGTCTGTTGTATGTTATCCATATAAATATAACAGTGCTGCCTGTTGTATGTTATCTATATAAATATAATAGTACTGTCTGTTGTATGTCCATGTAACTACTTCGCAGGTTGTGGATGGATCTTCACCAAATTTGGTATGGAGCTTCATTGGGTCCATGCGGGGGTACATACAAATATTCACTTTTGCATTTCTTCAGTTTTTATGGGCGTTTTTTTTACAATTACATATAAGGGAAGCAACTTTTCATATCCTAAGATAACATTTCACTAATCAGGGGACGGGTACTCCCCCTAGTATATATATATCTACACTGAATGGTCACAACTAAATAGACACCTATTTTTTCTGTAAAGGTGGTGTCTATTTACTTGTGACCTCGCTGTGTATATATATCTCACTCCCTTGTCTGTTGCTCTGTGTCAGTAACAATAAACTACTGTATTATAACTTCATGTAGTTTGTCAAACTTCGAACTTAAATGAATCACGTCTATTACGATATATTTTATTGTCAGGCCAGTATATATATATATATATAACTGTAGGTCTCATAATTAAACCGGGTATAAAATGTACGAACCCAGAAAAAAAAAAACATTGAAAAGCTGATAAAATATGCCATTCTTTCTGTCATAAATCCCTGCCAACACACACACAAACACATATTATTTACTTACTATAAACATAAATCCAGGTTTGTCCCACTTTTTTGTTACTGAACAAATTACGAACTTATGAAACTGACCTAAAAAGTTTTTAACTCGTGGATTGCACGTGACGCAAGCATGCTTATGTAAAGTACCCCCAAAAAAAGTGGATCTCCAACAAAATAGCATGATTATATAGCATATATTTTGGCGCCAGTTACGACAACACCAGCTTCAGTGAAATATTCGCCACAGTGGGGGAGGGGGTGAGATGATACATGTACAGATCGACTAGTAAATTTGTCTTATATATATTTTGTTTTATCTTTCTTAAATCCGTGTGAATAACAATATTTCCTGTCGTCCAAATCCCTTAAAAGTCATCTTCGTACTGTCATTCCAAAACATCCTCAGTCTCGTTACTCGACGTTATTTTCGTTAAAACCACATTCCTGGTTTGTTTGTTTTGTTGTTGTTGTTTTTCGTTTCCAGGTTACATTAACTGTTCTGGTTTGTGGTTGTTTTTCTTGTAGAAAAACTTCTCTTAATAATTCACCCATTACAAATGTTTTTATAGTTTAATGTATGTAAAAATGGGTTTCTCACTCGTGTACTGGAAAAGAACGTCCAGAAAACGTTTTGGAGAATGGATAATACTTTTTTTTTTTACGAAACAATGAAGCTGTGTATCGAACTCCTTCCCTCTAAATACTCCATCGGGACAGCGGTAATTCTATGAACTTACAACGATAAAATCTGGGTTTCGATTCCCGCAGTGGACATAGCAGATAGCCCAGTGTGGCTTTGCTCTAAAAACAAACCCTCCGTCACGAAAAGGAGATATGAATCTGGCGCCAAATTGAGCTATCTGCTGTATCCACCGCGGAAATCGAACCCCAGATTCGTAGACTTACCACTGTTCCATCGGGGGAGAAAAAGTTTGGAGCTGAAACAATAATAACATCAAGCGCGTTACTTAATAACGAGATCTAGCATAAATAAAGACATGTTTAGTGTAACAGTAAAACGTATATCTCCATGGTGGCTATTGAAGTAAGCTCATTATCCATGGAGACATGATCCATGGAAACCTTTCAAAGACAGTAGCTCAAATAAACTTATCCTATCTCGCTGACGTAAGCCATTTCCGATGTTCGTTCTTTTTTGTATTGCTTATAAGATTACAAGAAAGTCTTTTAACCCTAAAATATAGCAAAAGATAAAAGAGTGAGAGAAAGGGGGATATATAGCTTATTATTATTATGGTCTGTATACGTCATAATTTATGATTTTATTCATTTAATGTATTTTTACTTGTTTATTTTTATGAAAGGAAAGACAAAAAGGTCCTTTTTTGTTGTTGTTGTTGTGCCCACCGAGGATAGCGAGACCAGAGGTTTAGCGTATAAGCCCAGAGACTTATCGCTGTGCCACCGGGAGTAATTCACTTTGTAATTCAAATAAAATCCGTCTACAATATACAAAAGTATTATTTTTAACCGCATTCTCCACAAATATATCACAACCTGCTTTGAAAGTTTTTCTGGCAAGTAGCCAGACTGTTTTCTGATATTTTATAAAAGTTCTTTAAAAGATAGAAGAAGAAGAAGAAACTCACTTTTTCTCTCTCCCTCCCTCAAATGTCTGCACCCCCAATGGCACAGCGGTATGTCTGCGAACTTACAACGCTAGAATCTGTTCGTGTTCGTCCTTTCAGCCGTGGGGGCGTTATAAAGCGACGGTCAATCCCACTATTCGTTGGTAAAAGAGTAGCCCAAGAGTTGGCGGTGGGTGGTGATGACTAGATGCCTTTCACTCTAGTCTTTCACTGCTAAATTAGGGACGGCTAGCACAGATAGCCCTCGTGTAGCTTTGCGCGAAATAAAAACAAACAAACATACACGTTGATGCATTATTGGAAGATAGCTTCAGAATATCTTGATGACGTCACTGAAAAGATCTGAAAGCAGTGTCATCCCAGTGACGGTATAACACGTGCACGTTTAGAATAGTTTCAGGCTATGAACTGTCGTCTAATGAAACCATCGCTGACACCCACTTGCATCCATTAGGTCTGTACATAATATTTCACACTGTTGAATTTCGCGCAGAGCTACACGAGGGCTATCCCTAATTAAGCAGTGAAAGACTAGAGGGAAGACAGCTAGTCATCACCACCCACCGCCAACTCTGGGGCTTCTCTTTTACCAACGAATAGTGGGACTGAACGTAAGATTATAACGGCTGAAAGGGCGAGCAT
>NW_013667250.1:77271-79359 GCF_000517525.1 Limulus polyphemus | reverse complement strand
AGGCTGAAAGTGCAAGCATGTTTGGTGGGACGACGGGGATTCGAACCCGCGACCCTCAGGTTGCGAGTCGAGCGCCCTAACAACCTGGCCATGCTGTTGAATGGTGTATCAAAACTTCCACATTTCTGTCTGAAATATCAACGAAATGCAGTAGAGACTGAATATTTCACAAGTATCTATTTTTTTTTTTTTTCTAAAACCATCATTATTTTAGTGCAGGGGGAGGGGTAACAGCTAAATTTAAAAAACTTTATACCTAATTTCCCTTGTCTAAGACCCAACGACACATTTTTAGGGGGTAACCAAGTCGACTTGGAATTATCTCCCCACCCCCTACTCATGCTCGTGTCCCCTTATACAATCACGTGGCTCGATTGACTCGGCGCCGCCCAGGAAGACTCGAGACAACGGTGAGTATTTATTATTCCATATTGCAGGAAATGACGTTCATCCTCTTTTCACGCATGCACCTGTTCTGTACAGAAATACGTATCTTTAAAAAAATGACTGGAACGCGCTCTGCACGTTTTAGTGTTAACCTTTTTTATTTTTGAGGCCTACGTTAGGGAACGTTAGATTTGGTTCTAAAATTAAAATGTTTTCACACTAGCTAAATCGTTCGTTTTGTATTTTATTTAAATAAGCATGACTCCAACTTTATATGGATATCATCAGGTGATCCTTTACTCTGGTAATATCTTGTATTATATTTAAAACAAAATAATAAATGAATATCAGGTGATCCTTTACTCTGGTAATATCTTGTATTATATTTAAAACAAAATAATAAAAAAGCTAAGCCATCTGTAATACATTTTTGCCCCCCCCCCAGTGGCACAGCGGTATGTCTGCGGACTTACAACGCTATAAACCGGGTTTCGATGCCCGTGGTGGGAAGAGCACAGATAGCCCATTGTGGTAGCTTAATTCCAAACAAACAAAATTACATTCTGGCTTCTCATCTCTACATCTAAGCTAAATTGACTTAAGCTTAAGAATGCCACACCAGTCCGTCTGTCTGTGAATTTATAATCGTTAATACTTTATCAATTCCATATTTAATTCTGAGGGGAAATGACCGTTAATTATTTATTCTCTTAATAACATTTGTTGTTTATTTTTCAATTCAACGTATTATAAACAGAAATAATAAATCAAATAATGGTTTAACTCCTCCCGTAAGTAATGCGTTAACCCCCCCCCCCCAAAAAAAAAAATAAATGATTGAATTTCGATTCGATATTTCTATCCAGCTTTTTTGGTACTGTTTGGATTCAAATTTGAACTGGGCGGAAATTAACCCTGAATTTAGAACGTCACAATCTCCTTTTTAAATGAAAGAATATTTAACCAATGAGCTATAAATAAGTATCAATACAATATACCAACTTTTCGTGTGTTTTTATTGTTATTTTTTTAACGTAAAGCAACACAATGAGCTATCTTCGCTTTGTCCCCGAGCCCCGGATTTTAGCGTGGAAAGTCTTTAAACTTACCGTTCACCCGCTAGGGGGACCTTTGCCTTTTATTTTTGTTTTATAAGTGGATCATTCATGATACACTCTCTTTTAAAAATGCTAGTATTTCATTTTTTATACTTTAATACTGACAATCACGTGATTGATAATTTGAGTTCGAATATCATAGAGAAAACAGTGAGTTTCATTCACGTTTTCGTAATTCAAGAAAATAACTATAACTTTAAGAATAATTTGATAAAATGTTTTTGTCATTCTCTGTATCAAGGTCCATTCTGACTTTCTCGTAAAGATTTTTTATCTTACCTGCACAGATGTTTTAGAAATATTTTACATTATATAATAACTGTTTTTATGTGGGTGTTAGATCTTCTTTCAAATGCCCCCCAGTGGCACAGCGGTATGTCTGCGGACTTACAACGCTAGAAACCGGGTTTCAATATCCGTGGTGGGCAGAGCACAGATAGCCCATTGTGTAGCTTTGTGCTTAATTCTAATCAAACAAAACAATCTTCTTTCAAGTAAACGTTTGGTTTGAATTTCGCTCAAAGCTACACGAGGGCTATCTGCGCTAGCCGTCCCTAATTTATCAGTGTAAAACTAGAGGGAA
>NW_013667250.1:68535-76348 GCF_000517525.1 Limulus polyphemus | reverse complement strand
TGGGATTGACTGAAACATTATGACGCGTCCACGACTGAAAGGGCTAGCATGTTCGGTGAGAGGAATTTGAACCTACGACCCTCACATTGTGAGTCAAGCACCCCTAATGACCAGGCCATGCCAGCCCAATGAATGTTTGTAATAAATGGTTTTGAAATATATATATATATATATATACTACCGAATCCATGGGCCTATGGCCCACATTTATAGGGCCGCTATTATACAAATTTAATTTCTTTAACCAAGTTACGAACTGTAATTAGTAGGCCTACTTATTTACGTGCTCTAATGTAGGTCAATACCAAATTTGGGGTCCGCTTTCGGGCAATTCCCGTAAAATACCCCTAAGGGGTCGGGTAAAAAGTTTTACGTTTGTACATACCTCGTAGCCATTACAAGTTCCAGCAGTTTAGGAGAAGGGGTTTTCGGGAAATCCCCAGTTTCCCCAAGGCGTGGAATAAATAATTTTACTTTTGTGCAAACTTCGGGACCGAGGCGATTCGTTTGGTACCACTTAGAAGTCGAAACGACCATCGAGTTAGGAGGAGTTACGTGACACACAGATACACATAAAGAAACACTGAATCTTATTATATATATTATACAAAATGTCTTGCTCGATGTCAAAATAAAAAAACTTTTGTGTGTATTTTTGTTGTTGTTGTTTTTCATGTATTTTATATGTAAAACTGGAGCCGCTGAGGTGGTGTGTGATAGACTTTTTTTAAATGAATTATTAAACAATTAATACAAACCTTTCTTATTTTGCGAAAATTGAAATTTTCAATCGAAATTTCAACTCATAATATTTCATCAACACTTACGACAATTATAGAAATATTAAGCACGTGACTTTATATATTACAGAATAACAAAAAGTGTATTATTCTAACACAGATTACAAAATGCCCTTATTTGTTGGGATAACCCATAAAAAATTTATCTTTTTTTTAGAAGAGAGACACCTACGTTTGATGATAGCAAACACGCGTCGAGTACGAAGTGAACTTTGTCCGATCTCTGAACTAGACTTACTACCTTCTACTGTTCTAGTGAGGCTAGTTAAGGTTGTCTGCTTGCGAAAGTTGTCAACAGCCATTCAATCATTCAAAGGGAAACTAAACAAATTGTCTGTTTGTAAAAAGACCTGTTTTACTACAAACAAGAGATGAGTGAGATCCTACGGGATTTGTTCCCATTTTCGACGTTAGGCCTAAAGTAAGCTACTACTAGTGTTATGTAAATACATTCATCAAACATACGGGATATGATAAAGACTTGTCACGTCGTGCTGTTATAAATCTTAGCAAATGTTATTTATTTTTTGTTGTTAATCGCAAAGCTACAAAAGGGAATTATCTGTGCTGTGCCCACCACGGGTATCAAATCGTGGTTTTTAACATTATAAAACTTCAGACTTACTGCTGAGCTAGCCGTCCCTAATTTAGAACAATACCCCCCACCGTCAACTGTTAGGCTACTCTAATCAAATTTACCTTTTTCAGGGTTGATTATAAAGCATGATTTAAATTATTTGTGTTTTCTTGCTAGCAGTGGTCTAATCATTATTGGTCTAAACTTCCAACCATTTTCATTTGTACAAGAAAAGAAGCATATATAATTAACTCAGTGATATGTTTTTTATGTGCAACTGAAGTGTTAAAAATATAATTGGGCATACACGTAAAAGGTTTGAGTATTAACATTTAAAAAATTAACTATCCTTTTTATTATTTGATTGAACCTTCTTGTTACGTGACAAGTTGTAAGCGAGTTAGGAGTTTCTTTTCTTTCTACAAAGTCAAGTTAAAATTTGATAATGAAAGTTGTCCAAAATAGCTCAGGATGTATCCGAGAACATGTACAACTCCAGAGCTTTTTTTGGGTCTAGGCGGACCCAAACCCATGGCCAATAGACTTGTTTCAGTCAAAATGATCATAGGACACTTTCACCTATGCATACTATTTACTAAACGTTAACGAAATAATTCCAGAATCAGGGCAAAATGTTGAGGTATGAAAATAACTCTGCAGGTGTTGAGTCAGCATCTAACTGAAATTGTACTGCTGTAGGCTACGTTATATTTTTTTTAACTTAGACCAGTGGTCACCAATTATCTTTCCACATTAGAAGAAGTCTTTTTGAACGTTGTAAAAGTTTCTGTTGTGTGGTGGGTTCTTTTGGATTATTTGGTAAAAAAAAGTAATAAAAATTTCAAAAATGAATTAACGATGACGAAGGCATTTTATCTCTTGAACTGAGCCTGTTGGGGAATACGTCATTCCCCACATATAGTTTCGCTTATTCTTAAGTATTATGACGATTTGAAGTGCAATATCTGATCTAAGAAGCATTATTAGATGGATAGAGAGTTCATTATAAGAAGTTAAATTCCTGATGAACGCGTTAAGCCTAAACGTTGAACGTATAAAACTTTGCAAGATCTTCTGTGTTTCGTTGTCGTTAACTTATTTATGATTACGTACACTATACTACAGTTAGCATTACATATTTTTAGAAATGTAAAATATGTTACTTTTTATTAGTTATGGGAGTTTAAGTTTAATGCATTATTGTTTTATTTGTTTGATAGGATTGTCAAAGGGACTTAACAATCCATGGAGGAGGTAGTGTTGTAGGACATGTTTTGTTTTTGTAATTTATAAATTTGTACTTAAATTTCATAGAGGGAGTATTGACGTCACAAGATGAACGCGTAGTTCAAAGTCTATGAGCCATAACGTCAAGGATAAAATTGCTTTTAACCACATGGTGTTTCTACAAGGCATTGGATCAACGTGTTGTCCCCCGGCTGGTCAGTGGTAAACCTTCGGATTTACAACGCTAAAATCATGTGTTCGATTCCCCTCATGTGTGTGTGTGTGTGTGTGTGTGTTTCCTTATAGCAAAGCCACATCGGGCTATCTGCTTTGTCCAGCACATACGTAAACGTGTTATAGCACTGTGGGTAGGTAACCAACAGAGTCATATTGTATTGACTCAATGCTTTTTCGAAATAGTCAATAATACCGTCGCAATGTTTGCTAGGCCTCATATATTTAAGCATATAAGTTAATATATAAGTATGATTATTTCATTCTTCATACTTACTCGGTGAGCAGGTTAGGGTTTTGCTGCCTAACTGTGTCAGCGGAAGGAACTGCAAATGCTATCCGCCTAACTATATTATGTAGTGTCTGTTGTAAACGATTCACTCATCAGTGTCTCATGTTCACGTGAGACAGGTAGCTTAAGGATGTGACGCCTTTCTTAAAGTTAAGGTAGCATACACCTTTTACGTCGTGTTATCTATATTTTAGCCTTTTTATCAGAAACAAACTACAAACAAAACATCTTCATACTACGCTTTTTGTATAAAAATATATATTGAAATAAGTACAAAGACATATTCTGGCACATGTTGTATAACATTACCACTGTGGTTAATTTGCATATTATAAAAATAAAGAAATGTTCCTGATAACTTGTACAAACATGACTGAATGCTCCTGAAAATGAGTCCAGACTTTGATGGGATGTGAAGAATTAGTCTGAACTAAGGAATACTCTGAAAATTAATTCAAAATGAATTGTGATATATTTTTTGACATTTAAAGGATATATATTACCTGAAATGGATACATGCACCTTGTAAAGTAAATATGATAGGGTACGTCGACATTACTTCTGATCTACAGGGTCATAACGCATTCATCCAATGCGTCTCTTGATGGCTCGTCATAAACATAAGGGGGCTTCCTGTTTAGAAAATTATTTGAAGGCATTACATGGCGCGTGAGGAAAAAGTAAGTTGATTGATTAGTGAGTGAGCGAGTCTGTTAGTCAATTGCTTGTTACTTGGTCAATTAATTCGGTTTTATAAAATTTTGAGTTTGTGTTTCAACGAAGTATTAAAGATACTGGAGATGTTAGCAAGTAAATGGCTATTTTTAAAGATAGGCCTATCTTTAGTTACGTGGAGGTTGTATGCAACTTGAAGTCCAAGAAATAAAACACCTTTGTCATCGTTAAATTTAATTGGACTTGACAGTTTTTTATATTTATTTTTTTGCTAAATAATCCAAAATAATCTACCAAACAATAGACACTCTTACATGACTTTGCTGGTGCTGACTCAATATCTAGATAAGTGACGTATTATTATGCAGAATCCTGCCAGATTTGACTCAATTGTTTGTTATGAATTTCGCACAAAGCTACACGAGGACTATCTGCGCTAGCCGTCCCTAATTTAGCAGTGTAAGACTAGAGGGAAGGCAGCTAGTCATCACCACCCACCGCCAACACTTGGGCTCCTCTTTTACCAACGAATAGTGAGATTGACCGTCACATTATAACGCCCCCACGGCTGAAAGGGCGAGCATGTTTGGTGTTACGGGGATTCGAACCCGCAGATTGCGAGTCGAGCGCCCTAACCACCTGGCCATGCCGGGCCATTTGACTCAATATTCAGCTAAACATCGCATTATTTCATAGTTACAGGTGAAATAATAGCCAGTATTATAATATCAGCTAAAAATTTATTATAACATAGTGAGATGATACATCAGAGTACTGAAAATGGTTTGTTTGTTTTTATTTCGTGCAAAGCTGCACGAGGGCTATCTGCGCTAGCCGTCCCTAATTTAACAATGAAAGACTAGAGGGAAGGCTGCTAGTCATCACCAGCTCTTGGGCTATTCTTTTACCAACGAATAGTGGGAATGACCGTGACATTATAACGCCCCCACGGCTGAAAGGGCGAGCATGTTTGGTGTGACGGGGATTCGAACCCGCAGATTGCGAGTCAAACGTCCTAACCATACTGGAAATGGAGTAAAGACCTTCTATGGACAACTTAGTAATAATGGACCACGTTCACTGTGTGCTGTTGTTATCTGCGTGGCGGACACTATATTATTTTTAAAAGCTTGTGACAATCGTCAAAGCGCTTGTCATAAAAAAAAAGTCTTAAACATGAGATAATTTTGTATAGGACTCATTCAATAATCTAAAATCTATTTATGTAAACTGTTAAAGTTCAGGTCAAAATAATAACGTTACAACATTTTTTTAAATATAGATAACATAATTTAATAAAAATAATAACTTTCATGATCTAATTTCCAGGAGGAGTACGTATACGTTCGCTCACATTATTTCACGTTAGGCCTAGACTGTAAAGGTAAATGTCAAGATAAGATCAAAGTAACGGTTCTTTTATTGTTATTATTCAATAAATGATTAGTATTTTTCTGAAACAAAGTATAAAAGAAACGGGTCACTGGATTTTGGCTACTTTTGTTCTTTTTCGTTTAAAGTATAAGTATAAAAAAAAATTAAAAGAAAAATATTTTTATGAGAAACGAATTCTTGGAAGTTGTATCAAGTTTCGTTTGTTGTTCTATCATTAACTGTCGCTTAATAATACTGCATTACATAGCGTAAAGTTTGTCATTGTTAGACACTAAGCTGCAAATGGGCTGTCTGTAATATTATAAGCTATAAAGTTTACCAGTGATCCTCTGTGAGGGGAAGCGAAAATAGCTTCTAAAAAAATAGGGGGTTATATATACTGTAAGACCGCCTCCTTCATTCCATTTGCAGAACCTGAGAAATTGAACGTCAAGGCCATTCACAAAAAAAAAAAAAACGAGCAACTTGAGCAGTAACAATTTAACCTTTGAAATACACGTGCTCTATACTTTACAGATTCATGTCACATCCGTAAACAGAGGAGAGAAGGGGTGCCATAATTATTATCATCTGTTTATTTTGGGGAAAATTCATACACGCAAAAAGAAAACACATCAGTTGTTTGCACTATATGAACGGTTATGAAAAAATATAAGATAAATTCATAGCAAATGCTCCAAAAATAGACTGATTGTTTCGTTGTATTACGTTTCAAGAACATCCAACCGACTCCCGCACCACCAACAAAAAGTTACACTTCGGTCCTTTGTTGAAACCTGCAATAGCGCTCCTGGCGTTAAATACATTTTTGTAATATTACAGACTACTTGCACGGAAAAATCCTCTTTAATCGGTTTCAACTTGTTTTAGCTGTAATTTAATTACTGTTTTTCCCGTATGAATAATTCTATTTCCGTTTTAATTAGTGCTGTCCATGTGGGATGTTATCAAGTTTCATAAACGCAAATCTAATAATTATTCGTTTGTTTGTTCATCTGAACAGTACTATATACCCACATTGGGCTATCTACTAGGTCAGAGACTTGAATGCCCAGATATAGTCGTTCCTTACTTTCAGGGGCGTGTCCACCAGAGTTGCTGAAGCCCCGCATGGGAGAGCTCTTTTCCCTAGCAGCCCCCTCCCCTCATCTGAGACAGAGTATTTTAAGATTTTAAAGTTTTTTTTACATTGTAATTCCCACTGAAGTGAAAAGATATTTTTTTTGCCCCTCCAAACTAACTCTTTGCCCCCTTATGCGCCCCCAAATAAAAAAAATACTAGAAACAGCAGATTTTGAAATGCGAAAAACAAACCAGCAAAAAAACTATTTGATCACAACGATTTACAAACTTCATAACGAGAAAAAAATAATAACACATGAGGACTCTATATTATATCATACTACTTGTAACGAATTCGTAAAATTTCTAACCGGACCTTTAGAAAAATTATAATTGGTCCTCCACTGATTCCAGCTGGATCTTATCAGATATATTCCAAGAATATCTATATGTGTATGTATGTATGTTAATTCCATTTTATCAATCGTTGATGTGAATTTTTTTTTTAACTCACAATTGTACACATGTACGTGTAACATCAAACAGAACTTTAACTGAAAACATCAGTTTCTGATTATATCACTCTTGGAGTAAACACAATATCGATATTAATCCAGATAAACACACATGACTTAGATTACTGACCAAAAGGTAAAGTATTTATCCATTGAGATGACAATGTTCATCACACTTCGTTTGGATCGATCCTGCCATCCACGTGTTCCAGGAACCTCATTGCCATTTCAGACTTCATAGGGATTTCCCACAATGTCTAAAGATAGACCATGGATCCCTAGAAAGTTAGTGGCTCCATCTGGGAGACTGATGCAAAGAAGATACTTTCACGAGACATAACACATCTATGGATTTAGGGGAGAATGTATAGAAAAGTACGTTTGGTGTCAAAGTAAAATAAGGATAACGATCGGATCGATTTTTTTTTTTAAATATTCTAGTCGGCCCACAGGCTTCCAACCTGGTCATAGCCGACTAAAGAATACAAATTACGAACACGGGGACTTACGTGTTTATTAGCTTGTTTATAATGGTGATCGCTTACGAGTTGCCTGAATCGAGGCTATATTAATTTGTACAAGTTCACAGCATCTACTCCCCACCCTTCATTCTTTAAAAAACAAACAAAAACATGAAGAAGATAATAAAACTTGCATTAAGTATTTTCTTGTGTTATCCGATGAAGAATAGGTTTATATGTGCTATTATTTAGGCTTACTTACACAGCATATTGTTACGACAGCGGAAGTCACGCGACCCTGGGAGCATGCGCGCTGGAGTTTCCAGAAGGATCGTGACTTATTGGGGAACCTCACGAATGTCCCAGCGTTTGCTAGACGCCCTCTTTTTTAGTATATAAGCCTGAGATAGATTGAAGAGAAATAACTGAGTCAAGCGAACAGTGGGCACCGTAAGTAAAGTGTGTGAATCGCTGTGAATTATAGCATGTATTTATAATAGTTAAGTTAAAGTGACTGTGGAAATTCTGTGTATTTCAAAGTTGTATCGAGAAAGAATAAACTAGTTTTAATTAAG
>NW_013667250.1:47376-67563 GCF_000517525.1 Limulus polyphemus | reverse complement strand
ATAACAATATAAAACTTAGCAGAAAAAAAATATTCAAACAAACAAGGAAAACCTTTCGGTAAATGCGTCAACAGTTTCATACTTCGTCAGTTTTTATTACCTTTAAAGTTCCCATTTTAAAAACAAAAGGTTTAGAAAAAAATAGTATGATTTTTATGGCCGTTAGTAAATATATTTGAAATTTTAAACCCCTTTATCATTGAGTATCGTCCCAAACTGACTTTTGCCTTTCGCTTTACTACTCAACCGAAAAATAAAATGGACAAAAAAAAGACTCTGAGATATGAAGCAGATAATACAATACAATGTGTTATAACTTATTTTAAAATAAATTAGCCTTCGTCAAATTATAATTAACAATCAAGGGCATGATGCAACAAAATTGTAACTATTCTCAGTGACGCAGTGGGTAAATAGTAGTTCAGCACGTGCCCTGATCTAAAAAAAAGGCAGATCAAGGACATCAACACGAACACATTTATGTATTCGAGTATTATTACTCGAGTCTCGTACTTCCTGGCAGTGGTGATAGAAAGAACTATATTGTTGCGCAATGTGTAGCCTAGCAACGTACTTACTACTCTCGTTAACGGGTCCCATAGACTTGATGTTTTCAAGCCACCGGTTAAATAGTCTTAACACTCGCGTTCATCGAAATTGAGATCTTAGTAATCTAACCTTCTAAAGAATTTGTGAAAAAAAAAACGGGTCTCCTAGAGGGGAAAAAAAAGGGTTGACTTTATTTCAGTTGCTTGTATGGTTTTTACTAGTTATTCATTCTTCGTATATAAATTGATGTCTGACAATATTTTTGGATGTTTTTTGAAGGACGTTTAAAATTACGAGCGTTATATTAATTACATTCTGATTGAACTGTCCTATGTTTTTTTGTTGTTCTTGTTTTCATTTAGACACAGCTTTCTGAAAAAGGAAACTAAGTAATAGATAAAATCATTATTTTTTTGAAAAAATAACATGTTTCTTTGTATTCGGTTATATAATAATAATTGCACGACGCTATCGTTACATTACCAAAAATCGTTACTTATATATACAAGTGGATATAGAGGACGCTGAAAGCAATATCAAAATCGTCTTTAAAATCTCAAACTGTTTCTTGTTTTGTTGTTGTTTTTAATATTTATAAAACTATGAAGCCGACCTCAACTATTTATGTACGGGATGTTCAAACAGCAAAATACTGAATGAAAAAACAATAACAATATTTTAATTGAAATTAGCCACGACCCGCATAACATTTACGGTGGCTTTCATGCCCTTCACTTGAACTTTCCTTATTCTATCATTTTCACACACGCCATTTAAGCTACGCTTTCTTGCAGGCATTATGTGTTAGATCGATATATCCTGGCCTATTTGAAAGCATTTTATGCTATCAAACAAACTCACGTAGATGTAATTATATTTAATAAAACTAGACGTACAGTAAATAATGAAGTAATGGTTCTTATACTAGTGTACAGAGTATGAAATAGTTATGAACGTTCAGTGTATGACATGGTTTTACAAAGTGAAGCAAAGAAACTAATAAAAACGAAGAATAAAACGCACAGTAAATAAAAAAGTAGCTAAAATGTATTTTTAGCAGTGTATGAAACGAACGGAAACTAGATTATTGCAAAGTAAAGTTGTAATGAAGGCAAACGTAGCTGAATATGCAGAAACGACTGAATGCGTGTTCAAAAAGTGATAAGCATATGGTTTTGAACGTATTTTAGACCTTAATATTTGTTCTGTTGTTAAGTGCAAAGCTACATTATGGGCTGTCTATGCTCTTCCCACCTCGGGTATTGAAACCTGGTTTCTAGCGGTATAAGTTCACAAACATACCACTGTGACACTGGTAGGCTAAAGCTAAATAAGTCGAGAAAGTCCATAGCAATTGTATTTAGTGTATTGTTCATATTTTTAGAAAATTATAACCGGGTTAAGTGTTTTTTTGTGTGAAATATTTTGTAAATAAAAAACAACTAAAGGTAAAATCGAAGCCAGTCGTCACGTAATGACAGTGACATTATGCCATCGTGTACCATACTCATTGCATTAAAAAGTTTGACTAAGCAAAAAACAGGTAAGGTCATTCTGAATTGAAAAGCCAATATGCAATCCGGACTCCTCGGACAAAGGCCTTTCTAATGACATGAGACTTGTAGTGTTTGATCGAGGAATTTGCGAGAAAAGTTACGGACAGACAAACGCAAGTTAAGCGTATTATATGTAAAGATAACACAAACCGTTTACCTACGAATACAAGTTGTTTACAAAAACTTAAGTTTTAAATAGATAAAATACATCATATCATTATTGTTTATTTGAAATAGGTAAACTTACGTAGTAAGAAATATGTCCAATTAACTAAATAGCCTGGTGTTTATTGCATCGCATTTTCAAACAACAAACAAACGAAATTGGTTAAAAGCTTATATAATTAAAAATAATAAATAGAATAAAAAACGTCTCTAAATTGTGTTCAACATACTCGAAAGGAAGATGTCGCTTCATTTTCTTTTTGCTGCAGGGCAGGTATTCAAATCTCAATTCCTGCTCCTGCCCAATGACAGATTAAGTTAAGAAAACGTAGCAGTAGAATTATTTGTGTGTGTGTTTTCTTATAGCAAAGCCACATTGGGCTATCTACTGTGTCTACCGAGTAGAATCGAACCCTGGTTTTAGCATTGTAAATCCGTGATTTACCGCTGTCCCACTAGGAGGGGGGACCAGTAGAAGGATTTGTGTGTGTGTTTTCTTATAGCAAAGCCACATTGGGCTGTCTACTGTGTCTACCGAGGAGAATCGAACCCCTGATTTTAACATTGTAAATCCGTGACTTACCGCTGTCCCACTAGAGGGTGGGGACCAGTAGAAGGATTTGTGTGTGTGTTTTCTTATAGCAAAGCCACATTGGGCTATCTACCGAGGAGAATCGAACCCCTGATTTTAACATTGTAAATCCGTGATTTACCGCTGTCCCACTAGAGGGTGGGGACCAGTAGAAGGATTTGTGTGTGTGTGTTTTCTTATAGCAAAGCCACATTGGGCTATCTACTGTGTCTACCGAGTAGAATCGAACCCCTGGTTTTAACATTGTAAATCCGTGACTTACCGCTGTCCCACTAGTAGAAGGGACATTGTACCGTTTGATATGTCTTTGTAAAGTGATTCTCTTAGTAAAATTTAAAGGTGTCGTACATAACGACAAACAGAAAGTAACTGGAACAGTTTAATACTTTTTTCTGTTTCTGATCGGCGCAAAACTGGGCTAAAAACTGGGTCGATTACAAATTTACTGGGACAATCTGGTAACCTTAATAATGCATTATTATAAGTTAGTTTTTATATATATTTATTAAGGATAAATACGGGTTATTTATTCTAATATACGTGACTTATTATCCAGAAATAAGTTTGAAGTGTTAAAAGAAAACAAACAAAAATATAAAGTAAGAAATAAAAATGTTTCTTTTATAGAATTTTTCCCCGGCCCTAATTACAACCATTCTATACACAGGAAACGTTTAGGAAAATTTGCATATACACACACACACAAAAAAAAAAGCCAAACTCGACAGTTTATACTTCGTATAAACCGATCATTATCAGTTTAGGAACGTTGTGTTTTAGGCACACGTTTGTTTGTTTGTTTTAGAGCAACGCCACATTGGGAGAATCGAACCCCACATTTTAGTGTTGTAAGTCGGTAAACTTACCCTCTCCAATCGGGGAACGGTAAGCATGAGATAGCCTCATTTAAAAATTTAATTCTTAATTTAATTGCTCTGTTTCCTGTCGCACTAAAAACATTGAAGTATAAACCTATTATATCCGAATACCGTAAAATATCATAACCGAGAAGGAGGTTAGCTTAGCCTGAAGTGAGTCGACCCGTCAGCTGGCGGCACGTGTTATACTAAATACTTGGGGACTAATAAGAATAATTATATGTGATATATCTCCACTTACGTTCGAGATAGACGAAAATAGTTCGGTGGTTGCTGTATTATCTGCTGTTTAACGTCCGATTCAAATACTAGGACTAAAACTAATTCTATTTCCAGTTTGTATTGTAGCTCACGCCGATTAGTTAAGGCCTAAAGAGTGAGAATATTAAGTTCACATAACCAGACCCATAAAGATTTGAACTTTGATATTGACCCCTTTCCTAGTATCAAGGTCTCTTGACCTGTTCAGCACAGGTTTATAGTTCACGAACACGGTCCACTCTTCGGGGTTATTTTGGCGATAATCAAACTTCCAAAATTATCCAAAAATAGCTCAATACAGCAATAAAAAAAATTCCCAGATAAAGATAACCGTTTTATTTTTTTATTTTTGTTGGGGGGGGGGTCAATATATCGGAATAGCTTTTGTTTCTGTTTAATGCTGTGAAGTTTATAAAAATCAACTTACGTAACCTCTACTAAACCTCACAAGACTTTTGTATTATGCTTTTTGTCTTCTATTCAACCAATCAGGAAGTAGGATAATGGAAAATTTGAAGACGATGTTTAATCATTTATTTTTCTAATAAAAATATATATTTGGGGTATTTCGAAAAATGTGAATCAAATATTATAATTCTCAAGAGAAGAAACCTTAACAAAAAAAAAAGGCTTAGCGGCTACGTATTCGATATATATATATGTTTTTTTTAAATATTTTTTCCTTTGAAGAAGAATGTATACAATTATATTATATGTAATTCACGATGAAGGAAAATGTTATGGAAAGACGCAGCAAAAATGTATAAAAAATCGGGTGATCATCTATTTAATATTTAATAGTCTTTTTCTTTTTTTTTACTTTTTAAACAAGAAGCAATCGTCACACTAGTTTAACCAGTTTCCCCCAACATTTGGCGTCAGGCCTATCAGTGACACAAATCTCACTAGAGTGAGGGTAAGGGCAGGGAGATGGATGACGGCTGATACTGAAATAGGTGAGTGGAAGGTGTTTCTTGTCTCCACAATCTCGAAGTACAATGTTAACTTAGAAATGAGTGTATCAAGCTTCAGGCTAGTACCTGAGGTTTCAGTTTGCTTGAACTTGTTGGCAAACGAAGTGAGAACGTTATCATAAAACCTGATGAGGAGAAAAAAAAATAGTTTGACACAAACTTGCGACTAGTTAAACATCATACTGCTTTTATTTGTACGGAAAAAGTCAAGAAAATTCATACAGAGATACACACAGTAATTAACTAATGTACGTCAAAGTCATTGTAAAGTATTGTTAATGTTATGCACGTGTACGTAGATATCCAAGTGATAACGCTGCTTTGTAATTGTAATAATACATTTGTTTTAATAACCTTCAACACACAAGATAATAAACTACGATTTGTAACAATACTTGTGTTTTAATAACCTTCAACACACGAGATAATAAACTACGATTTGTAATAATACTTGTGTTTTAATAACCTTCAACACACAAGATAATAAACTACGATTTGTAATAATACTTGTGTTTTAATAACCTTCAACACACGAGATAATAAACTACGATTTGTAACAATACTTATGTTTTAATAACCTTCAACACACAAGATAATAAACTACAATTTGTAATAATACTTATGTTTTAATAACCTTCAACACACGAGATAATAAACTACGATTTGTAATAATACTTATGTTTTAATAACCTTCAACACACGAGATAATAAACTACGATTTGTAATAATACTTATGTTTTAATAACCTTCAACACACAAGATAATAAACTACGATTTGTAATAATACTTGTGTTTTAATAACCTTCAACACACAAGATAATAAACTACAATTTCTGTAATTTACAAATACCAATCATGGTAACACTACTTTGTGTTACAACTAGTGCAGGGTTTAAAGTGTGCATTATGTTTTGTAATTACAGCTAGATTTTGTAACACAAGGTAATTGTTGGTGCTATATGCTACAGATTACGTTGTTTTTTCTACCAAATTAAAAGATATCAATAAAGTACTGACGATAATATATATGACCATTAGAAAAAATATCGTGTAGTTAGAACTATTGTGGCTCCCCTAGTGGTGATTTAAAAAAACACGTTATGTATCTTCTTTTTTTTTTTCAGACAATGAACTTGTGTTTGCAACTCTGAAGGGTGTCTCTGTTGTCACTTCCAAAGCTAGGCACATGCTTTCCGTGCACATATTGACCATCATCCCTGTCACTCTGTAAGTGTTGGCCTTACCGGTAAAAGAAAACACGTGGTAGACATGTTCGCACGAAACGTGACGTTTCGTGTTTACTACGTTGTGGAACTTCTGTATGTGCTTTTTTTTTTACTAGTCCATTCATTCATTCATTTGGATAACCGTGAGAATAATAGTAGCCTAATCACGTGACTCAACAGGCGGTAATGGGAATGCTTTCCCGCTAGGTCACTCGATGTCAGCATTTGACAGATTGAAGTCCATTTTAACAGATATGAGTATGAACATGGGGTCCAGAGAATGTAGACGGGGGTGGAGGAGAAGTTGAACGACCACCCAAATACTCTAAAAAGTCCACTATCTCTTTGTTTTATTATATAAAAAACACGTGTCTTTTATGTAAATCTTTACAACAGAGTTCAAATAGTACGTAAAACTTTTGGCATAACGGAAAAGACGAAGATGTATCGTTTAGGCCTAAATCTAAATGTCAAAGTTTTTTGTTGTTGTTCTCCGGTGAACAGATATAGCTGGAGTCTTTATCGCTAGGTGTCTCATCACACATGTTGTTTACGCGTGTAAGTACTCAAATGATTTATTTTGTTCGATTTGAGCTATTGTTTGATTCGAATCGCTAGGTGGCGTGGAACTAATATAAACGTTGAAAAAAATACAACTACAAAAATAAATGTATAATTAAAGTTTAAAGACTACTCTCAGCAAAATTTATAAATATGACGGTTCTAAACTCTTTATAATCATAAATTTCCCCGAGAGTCATCTTTAACCCTCAATTAACCCTTTAACCCTCAATTATTCTTTTTTTTTTTTTACCAAGGTGAAAGATTCGATTCCAATGCGGTCTTTATGTTGTTTACAAATGTACATGTATTTGTTGTGAACAAGTTTATATTAGTCCCACGGCACGCCACCTAGCGGTTCAAATCAAAGAACATCTCAAACCGAACAAAATAAATCATTTGAGTACTTACACACGTCAACCATATGTGTAATGAGACATCTAGCGATTAAGACTTCAGCTTTATGTGCTCAGGGGAGAACGAAAAAAAGAAAAAGAAGGTTCAACTCAAAGAGACCTTCTTGATTAGACATTTGGAGCTAGGCCTAAATGATACATCTTCGTCTTTTGGTGTAAGCCACTTAATTTAATTGCGTAGAAGAAAATGTCCGCATTGGGGGGGGGAGACTTCACACACAACCGTAGTGCTGCCTACGTCACTGTATAGACAGTGGCCAGTTGGAAAGAGTGAGTGGGCGTGGCATTAAAAATTCAAACAGACTTCAGTTTGTAATTAATAATAGCCATATACGTAAAAGTACCATCTTTCAAGATTTGACTGTTCGACATATCAGGTGCTTTATACAAATCTTATTTGCACATCAATTGAAAGAAAACATAACTCGTTTCTTTGCGTAATCAGAGATCTATAAATGTTCTAAAGGTTTAGTATGTAGAGTGAAAAACAAAAAGTGTCCATAGGAGGGTTTGTTTGTTGTTTGTTTTTTTTTAATTTCGCGCAAAGCTACACGAGGGCTATCTGCGCTAGCCGTCCCTAATTTAGCAGTGAAAGACTAGAGGGAAGGCAGCTAGTCATCACCACCCACCGCCAACTATTGGGCTACTCTTTTATCAACGAATAGTGGGATTGACCGTTACATTATAACGCCCCTCATGGCTGAAAGGGCGAGCACGTTTGGTGTGACGGAGATTCGAACCCGCGAACCTCAGATTGCGAGTCGAGCGCCCTAACCACCTGGCTTTGCCGGGCCTACCATAGGAGGGAATTGAGACAGACAGACAGAAGCTAATCAGTTAAATTTATCGATTATCTGTCGCCTCATTGAATTGAATGATAATTTCCCTCTCTCTCTCACCTTGTTCTAAAAACAACTCCTGTGTTTTTTATTATGATCTGTTTAGTCATAAAATAAGTACAATATAGTTTAAAGTCTTGTTTTATCTTCATGTTGGTGCATTACAGTTAGTGTTCCAAACACAAAACCAACAAAAAATGCCCATTATCGAGCTTAGATGTTTAAACACTCGTGTTGTTGAAATGTTAATATTTTCCAGTCATCGATGACGTAACACTTTTTTGGTTCTTACTAATAATGGTGACGTCGCAAATCTTGTGACCTCTTATTTATGTTACAGTGCTTTAGAATTCAAAAATGTATTCACAAAATACATAATTTAAGACATACATGACATCATTTGTTTCCATCAGTTCAGCAAGAATTCAGAAGTCTCGAATCACGATGCTCAAAAATCAATTTGACATAAAAAATACAAAAACCTATAACCCGAGACCTTTCGAAAGGTGGACCTTTTTTTTTTTCATCGGTTTGCCCTTGATGAAGAAGGGTTCCTCCTACCGAAAGTTCTTGGGTTATAGGATTTTGTATTTTTGTAAGAAACCTATACATTTTGACTAGTCTTCTGTAAAATTTGAATATTTACCAGAAGCTCTGAACTAAAATGTGTGTATGTCGTAACAACTGTTGTAAGTAGAGAAAATACACAATATATGTTTCGGGCCCCCAGTGGCTCAACGGTAAGCTAGAGGAGTTATGAAGTTAAAATACGGGGGTTTCTGTCGGTGCGTTGGGTAAAATATACAATTTATATTTTGGGTCCGCGGTGGCTCAGCGGTAAGCACGAGGAATTATATAGCTAAAAATTCGGGGTTCAATCCCTGCGGTCGGCAGACCATATGTAGCCCATTATGCGGCTTTGCTCTTAAATTTTACATTTGACGCTTCAGCCAGAGGATTAGGGAAGGGCGAAGTCGACAAAACTTGTTGCCAAGGCGACAAAAGTTTATTTTTTTTTAAAATTAACCAGAATAGCGTAACTAAAAGTTTTATATAATATTTCTAATCATTTGTAGCTAAGCACAAAGCTTCCATTCTATCTGTGCTCTTCTCTCCACGGGTATCGAAACTCGGTTTCTAGCGTTGTAAGTTCACAGACATGCCGCTGTGCCAATGGGACTATTTGTAATTGACAAGCTTCTCTAGTTAGCCGTTATCAGAGCCAGTCAACATTTTAAAACGTCACTCAACGTATAGCATCCTCGGTTGTCATTAGACAGGACAAGTGGCCCCCAGGTGGACAGAGATATAGAAGCTGTCAACTGAATATTGTAAAGACACTTGAAAACTATATCTTGTTATAGATATCAGACACGTGTTTTGCGTTCGCTCCTGTTGTTTATAAGATAAGAGAATCGGCAGTGGTAATGGGAGAATCTTATTCCCTATAGATGTCGGGAGGCAGAAAAAAAATAGAATTTTATAAGGAGCTTGGTTTAAAAACTGTTATCAGTGAGTGTAAGTCATAGAGGAAAGTGAAAATTAGCCTGTTAGTTGAGTTATTGGTTTGAATTTCGCGCAAAGCTACACGAGTACTATCTGCGTTAGCCGTCCCTAATTTAGCAGTGCAAGACTAGAAGGGAAGGCAGCTAGTCAAAAACCACCCACTGCTAACTCTTTGGCTACTCTTTTACCAACGAATAGTGGGATGGAACGTCACATTATAACCCTCAACGACTGAAAGGGTGAGCCTGTTGGAGAGGGAAGGAGGATTGTTTGTTTTTTTTTAATTTCGCGCAAAGCTACACGAGGGCTATATGCGCTAGCCGTCCCTAATTTAGCAGTGTAAGACTAGAGGAAAGGCATCATCACCATCCACCGCCAACTCTTGGGCTACTCTTTTACCAACGAATAGTGGGATTGACCGTCACATTATAACGCCCCCACGGCTGAAATGGGCGAGCAAGTTTGGTGGGACGGGGATTCGAACCCGCGACCCGCAGATTGCGATTCGACCTCCCTAACCACTTGACCATGCCGGGCCTGGTGAAGGAGGATGGCGATTCAAACCCGAGACCTGCATGTTATGAGCCAAACGCCCTAACCACTTGGTCACGCCGGGCCTGGTGAAGGAGGATGGGGATTCAAACCCGAGACATGCAGATTATGAGCCGAACGCCCTAACTACCTGGCCCGAGTTATCGTATGTAGAGAATTGTATATTTTCTGAATTCATCTTTCACGGAGAAAAGAGTTAATCATAGACCGTTTCTAAGATAGGTACCCGTCGAAATTGGACGTCCCAATTTGAAGATGCAAGTTCAAGTTATTATAAATTACGTTTTAAACTTTTTCAGAATATGTTGAGATTGCGTTGTCTTATGTTGAGATTGCGTTGTCTTATGTTGAGATTGCGTTGTCTTATGTTGAGATTGCGTTGTAGGGAATATCGAGATGTATTTCTAATTTCGTCAACAAATCCACACACTTAGATTTTGGCCCCCCAGTGGCACAGTGGTATGTCTGCGGAATTATACCTCTCTAGTTTGTGCAGGAGAATGGTCTTACTGCCAGTTTGCACTGTGCAGTGGTACTATAAGGTATGTGGTCATGTTGATCCCAGCACTGTATTTTTACCTGATAATTTATATAAGTGGTTTAACAAACCGGCCATCCTAGTGCTTCTCACCCATGATAATCAAAGACAGATCACACATCTTAAGAAAATTCTTTTTTTCGCTATTCGAGGATGGCTTGTCTGACTTTAATGGAAACTGCTCAGTGGCGCCCTCTTCAAGTGGCACTCAGGGTACGTGTCATACCTTAGGTACGCCACTGAGGGGACACGACCTCTTACAGACTCCGTAATTCCGATTTCCCCTTGAAAATCCTGGATCCGCCCCTGAACGCTGAATCTGTTGCTTTTCGATAAAGTTATCATGTGGAACATTTGTGTAGAAGGGAATGGGTGAGTGGTGAAGTAAACAGAGTTCCTTTGGAGAAGCATGGTATAACAACATCACCCATATATATATATATACATTCAATGAGAGTTTTTTTTATTTGCAATTTGTGTTGATGAATTGGATCTGATAGAAAAACAAAATTCTTGTTTGTGAAAATCCTTAGGCCAAACTAATTGATTTGCATTTAAAGTCATGACGTAATGACCAAGTTGTGACTGTCCAGATAAATTGGACAAATGTTGAAAGAAACAATATAGATAACTGCGTTAGACAATAGGCACCAAATTACCACATCGCATAAGAAAAGAAGATACGTCCGCTGTATCATGAAGACCTTGTATTCTTAGCACCTAGAGATTATGAACCCGTACCGTAGCTAAGCAACAAGGTAACTATAGCAACATTATAGCTAGTGAACTAAACTAGCGCTGTGTACGGTCATGGATATATACGTCCAGAACTACGTATCTTATTATAAAGTTAACGTTTTTGTACTTTTACTCGGCGTGTTTCTTAACTGATATTTTCGTGTGCGGCGATTTATTAAGCTAAGCCTACTTTTCGCAGGTTCAGGCATATTCACGTTGCCCCCCGTGGCTCAGCTGTAATTCTGAAGGCTTATAACGCTAAAAACCGTGTTTTGATATCTGTGGTGGGCACATCACAGATAGCCCATTGTGTAGCTTTGTGCTCAATTACAGACAAAAAAACACACTAAGCCTATTTTCACAGGTTTCGGTCGTTCAGGCCTATTTCCACCATTGATTTGTACACATGAGAAAGCCAGACGAAGTACCAATAGATAATATCAGTTTCAGCTGTAAAGTGTGAGTGGTTTAGAGATTTTGATAACATCACAAAACCTTATAGGAAGGACGTCAGTGGCGTAGTCTCACGGCCCGGGGTCGCGAGAGAGCACCGACCTTTCACCTGGTGTGTAGGGTTAGCAACGCTCTCCATATTTTCAAATGCACATTATTTCTCGTGTTGTTTTATTGTATATTAAAATGTCGAACGATGCGATTGTAAATATGTCTGTAATATGGAACGTTTTATATAAAATTAAGTTTTCATCATTAACTGAAAGTTCTCTGGCCGTCCAAACACTGCTGCTTTACAATAATATACTTCAAGGATTGACTTTCTGAATTTCTAATTAATTAGTAAACACGGTAGCCATATTAGATAATTAGTTAGATAACACTAGTTAAAAATTAATTTTGTTTCGCTTCTTACCAAATATATCGTGAAGATTATTGTCTCAATCAACCCGAAGCTAAAAATCTAATTGGAAGTTTTCTATCACATTTAATTTGGTCTGTGTAGAAAGTTATTTGGTTTGGATATCATGATTAGATTGAAACAAAATTACAAAGTCTTTTGACAAACAATCTGTTGATTATATTAAAGGTAAAATACAAACAAAGCAGCAGTCTTTTGACAAACAATCTGTTGATTATATTAAAGGTAAAATACAAACAAAGCAGCAGTCTTTTGACAAACAATCTGTTGATTATATTAAAGGTAAAATACAAACAAAGCAGCAGTCTTTTGACAAACAATCTGTTGATTATATTAAAGGTAAAATACAAACAAAACAGCAGTCTTTTGACAAACAATCCACCTTTCTTTTACGGTGTACAGTGTGATATGTTCGTATGGTAGGAGCTGTCTGCTGTCCTCTGCGTGGAAATCAAACCCCGGATTTTAGCATTGTTACTCCGTGAACTTAAGGTAAGAGGGATTTCTGTAAATATAATGAATTAAAATGTGTGATTCTGGACACGCCGTAAATTTACAAAATACTGTTGGACAAATGTATATAATATTTTATCAACTTTTGTTTGGTTATAATGTCACTATCATGTGTGCATTAAATATTCTAAACAAGCAACTTCTGTTATAAACCCCTGTAATTATGTATATGTATATCTTGAAATTATATGTGGTATAAATGAACCAAGTACAGTTCCTTCTTATACCTGATAAATGTAGGTTTTTTTGTTTTTTTTCTGGGAAACAGTATTTTTTGTTGACCAGTATAATTAGCTATTCTGTCGAAGGGTTCCTCCGATGGGACAGCGGTAAGTCTACGGAATTACAACACTAAAATCCGGGGGTCGATTCCTCGCGATGGGCAAAACAAATAGCCAGATGTGGTTTTGTTCTAGAATGCCCCCCAGTGGCACAGCGGTATGTCTGCGGACTTACAACGCTAGAAATCGGGTTTCGATACCCGTGGTGGGCAGAGCACAGATAGCCCATTGTGTAGCTTTGTGATTAACTTCAAACAAACAAGCAAATGCTCTGAATAAACAAACAAACAAACAAACAAAGTAAGGTATATCATGGTGACCCCTAACTTGTAACTTTAGCACTAAATCAGTGACGTTATTCGGTTCAAAAAGCCTAAAAAAAAACCTTATGACAGAGGGTGTTGTAGACTAGTTGTCTATGGTCAATAGTTCAAAATTAGTGACAGCTTTACCTGAATGTTAGGAACCCCTGACCTGACCGTCTAGCAGCTTTAACTCTAGTGGACTCATAAGGTATTGTTTATGTCGAAAATAAGGACGGGCGTGACGGTAGAGGTCTACGTGCCGCACTGTGAACCTGAAGGTCCACATTCCGTTGCTACCAAAACGCGCTCCACACTTTTGGGCCGTGAAGGCGTTATAAGAGTAACAATTAAATCCTACTATTCGATCGCAGTAGCCCATGACCTTGAGGTGGTAGTAGTTTCGTATGGTGTTTCTTACACCTACAAATTCTGTTGGAGGTGAGTATCCGGGAGTAGGACTAGCGTCCTAGTTCGGACACCGGGTGAGCACGTTTCGGTGTGACGGGGATTCGAACCCGCGGCCCGCAGATTGCGAGTCGAGTGCCCTAACCACCTGGCCATGCCGGGCGATCGACTTTGAGGTAGGTACTGATCACTAGCTGCTTCGCCTCAGGTTCAAATTATGTACAGCTTGCGCAGATTATCACTGGGTAGCTTAGCGCGAATTTTCGAAACAAACACAATTCTAAAATCTGGAAACATTCATAATGTCAGAAAAGCAACTAGGTTAAAAAATTTAATATAAAACGATACAAACTGTATAACCTTTTAACTTTGGCCTAACGGAGCTTTGAAAACCATGGGTTTGGCTTCATAAAATATATATTAACTTTGCCGTAACAGAGCTTTGAAAAACATGGGTTTGGCTTCATAAAATATATATTAACTTTGGCCTAACAGAGCTTTGAAAAACATGGGTTTGGCTTCATAAAATATATATATTAACTTTGGCCTAACAGAGCTTTGAAAACCAAGGGTTTGGCTTAATAATATTTATATTAACTTTGGCCTAACGGAGCTTTGAAAACCGTAGGTTTGGCTTCATAAAATATATATTAACTTTGGCCTAACAGAGCTTTGAAAAACATGGGTTTGGCTTCATAAAATATATATTAACTTTGGCCTAACAGAGCTTTGAAAAACATGGGTTTGGCTTCATAAAATATATATTAACTTTGGCCTAACAGAGCTTTGAAAACTATGGGTTTGGCTTCATAAAATATGTGCTAGTAACGATTCATAGACCTGGGATCGAACACGAGTATCTTGAACCTTATGTGAGTTCACTGATTCTGAAGTACTTTGAATAATTTCACCACTTCAGCTATTTAGCACAAACATTGTTTTGGTGAATGGCGAGAAACTACATGCGGGTAGAGAAGCATAATTAGGGATTTCTATTGATGCTGTCGCTCAATAAAGTAGTGTTTATCATCTTTGAAAAGGTTTTTCGTTGTACAAAACTTGAAAATAGCTTTGATATACGGAAACATCTGTTAGCTGAGTTCTTGCACATATCTTAAAATCTACATGAGCCGATGTTTCCATTTATGAATGTTATATTTTAGGATCTGTGCAAGAACTCAGCTAACAGATGTTTCCGTATATCAGAGCTATCTTTGTTCAGCCATTAGGGTGTAGGGAATGGACCAACTCCAGAAAATATGAGCAAGTTACACATCTGCAGGAAAATGTCCAGTGCTGACCAGAACATTGAAATTCAGAGTGGAATCTGGAAAGAAACTCCACAATTTGCTAACGGTTCGTATTCTTTCCAGATGCAAAGAATGAAGTAATTTGACGTGATGAGCTTAGTGTCATCACTGACGTGCCATAATAACAACCGCTAGTGATGCCGATCGGTTCTGTAAAGCAGAGCTCTACGAAAAGCGTGCGAGAATTTACGAGATTAGGTTTAGCGTCATGTCAGAGTGACGCGTATATGCTGAAAAGGGCGACTGTCTGTAAGGTAGAGCTGAGTAAAGCTTGAGGGGGTGGGGGGTCTTCGTTTGTTGTTGACTAACTGTAATTATTTAGATACTTAACTGAAACTGTAGATCTGATTTTTCAGTCATAAATAGTGGGAGAGTTCGATTTTAATTTGATGCTAGGCCTAGCTTTTATAGTCGCTAGGGAAGACTGTATTTCACTCACTTTTTGAGATTTTTTTTTTAACGGCCGGTATGTTTACATTTAAGATATCTGCATGTATTAATACAGAATACAATGACTTTAAAACCTGATTTATTTAGTGGCTGCTCTTCTGTGTCCAGTGTTGATCTTTTCCACTGTAATATGATGTTTGAGATAGTACATGTCAAGTAGTAGAATGTTGTTAGAATGATATAGTTGTGTCTGTTGGATTAAATAAGATGACCGTGAGTTAGAACAAGGACGAACTCCGGTTGTGCTACAGCATCACCCCCACTGCACGTGCAGTTACACAGTTATTGATCGACAATGCGCCTCAACAACAGCAGCACGTGCAAGCAGGCTTTTCTTTTTTTTTTTTTATTTTTTTGAAAAGAGTAAAATTAACCTTACAACACAACGTCTAGTTTCCGAATAAAAGAAATAATATATTTTTATTTTACGATACAATTTTCTATTAGCTTTTCGGGCGTCATCTATATTTTAATGAAGAAAAGGTTTATTTTAAGATATTGGATTTCTGTGCTATTTATTTATTGTTAAACACACAAAGCTACACGATGGAATATCCAGGCTATGCCTACTGCAGGCATAAAATACCCAATTTTTAGAGTGATAAGCCCTCAAACTTACCACCCAGCCACTTGGAGGCTGCTGTATAAATATACAAACTGAGTTGTTTCAATCTCCCCCAAATATTAAAATAAAATTACCTTTAGAATCCTGAATTCCATAGCCAATTACAATCAACATTACTTACTATGTTTGTATATATATATATATTCGACGGTTCGCTGGGATAAAAATTATTAATAAAATGGGTTCCTGCTCATATTAAAAAACTCATTTTTTTTCTCTTCTCTTAAAACATTTTTTTATTAACTAGCTCTGATCAAGTTATGAGCTGAGTGATCAAATAGTCAAGATACGAACCGGGAACGTTTAATTACGTGCCCGTGTTTGAATCCGGCAGTATTATAATATTGTTTTATCGATCGTTTTTAAGAATGCCATATAACTAATACAGCTTAATTAGTAAAATTTGTTAGTTTCAATTTTTATGTTATAAAAATTCCCATTTAAAAAGTAAATGCAGTTATAAACTTTATATACTTTTACATTAAAAGAAGCGGTAAAAAAAGCGCTCTCTACCTCCCCAAGTAAGTGCTCTCCCTTGTTACATTCATTCACATTTTTCCTGTTGCGTCTTTCCACCCAAATAGCAGAAGAGGGGTCGTCCTTATTTCCTTAAAAGTTTTACAGTAGCTTTTCTTTTGTTGTGAAAACAAAAATAGAAAACCATGGGGAGGGGAAACGTTTTTAGCTGATCTTTAGCAACTGTTATAAAGCGTAACCCTTATTTATTATATAATTGTGGGGAGGTTTTCTCGATGATGTTAAAATTATTTTAAGAGTCTATTGCGAATGTATAAAGATTTATAAGATATAAATGTAGTTTGGCTTTGACGTTCTTTTTTGTGTTTGATTGATGAGTGACTTTAATGAGTTGACTAACCTTTTGTCATCTGGCATTTTTTATGTTGGAATACATCATTTCAGCACATTTAATTTTAAAAAGTCCTAGTAGTGGTAAAAAATAGGGCCCCTTAGTCCTCAGTAGCCACGCCCTCTACCTAAGCCGAACTAGTCTGCCTTGTGGTTTCGTCTGACCTCAAGATTTGACCGCTTGTTCCGCCATGTTTTGGGTGAAGTGAAATAAAACATGCTTAATACGAATAAAAAAAAGTTGTAGGTATAATAATGAGTTTTTTTTGTTTTTTTTTACGCACACTTGTTACATCTGAACACCTAGTTAAAGTTATTTTTCGGTTACTGAAAAAACTAATAAATTAGAAAATTATGTAGTAGTTTTCATTATTATTGTTATTAAAATTTCAGGATATGAAATATGTGGTAATCTTATGGTTGCTGGCAGAGGCGTCACAAGGTGCTTAACTGATTCAGGGTTCGGGCCTATAGGCGCGGGAATTTTCGAAGATTCAATATGATATCGATCATGGTTTTTTCTCTTCTGATCTTTCAAGACATCAAGTGAAGATTCGGGGCACGTGCGCCCTGTGCCAGCGCCTAGCGACGCCTCTGGTTGCTGGTCTTCTTATAGATTTATTTTTTAAAACAGTTGAAAATAACCTGTTTTGTAGGTGAAATAGAAAATAAACCAATAGTTGGAAGAATGGTGAAATATAGTGTGTTTTTTCTGAAGAAAACAACATCTAACTTTTAGATACAAAAGTCATTTAATGTTTTAAAATATCCAAATTCAAAGAATGAATTGTTTTTAAAGCGATTTGAAAGACACACAGACAAAGCGCATCGTAATATTACAATGAACGAAGAGATAAAACCTCATCGTAAACAAAAAGACAAACAAGATGAGTAGGCTTTTTCAAATTATTTCAAACTACCACACGATAGTTCAGTAACTCGATACAACTACTGAAAACAAAAACGATAACATTTTTATTTTATCAATACATTTCGCATTGCAAAATGTCTTCTGAGTGAAAATTTCCAAAATAAAGAGAACGTTTAAAATCTATCAGGATTTACCGGTTTTTTTGGTTTTTTTTTTTTTAATCTGTGATACCATACTGAAGTTTGCAGTTATCTATTATACAAGAAAATGTTCAGTTTTCCGATGGTCTTACAGAAGCAGTTGGTTTGTTTTCTATTTAGTAAAATATTTTCTATGTTTTGAGGTACTGGCCTGAAACTTGGCAATATTCTTTTAGGTTTATTATGTTTTTTTGTTGTTTTTTTTTTTCTGAGAAACCGCATGGAGTCTTGCGGTATGGTAATTTATTTTCATTTAAGTTAGGGAAGTTCCCATTCGCTGTGAGACCGTACTGAACCTTGTGATGATTTATTGTTTTTTTTATTAAGTAAGAAAGGCTTCCATTTTCTTAGAAACTGGGCTAACGTTTGGAGTTTTATACTGTCTTCTGTTAAATGTGAACAAGTGATTACCTGTTCCCATTTGCTGTTTCAAGTGTATAAAGTTGGGGTTGATATTGAATTATTGCTAGGCCTCAGACGCAGGGCGCATAGCTTTTATGGTGAGATACACGTACTTTTGGACAATGTAGGAGATAACGACGAAAGTAACATTATCAACAAAATTGGGAAGTATTGCACGCTGAAATTCTGATTTAGAGGTTTACGTTATGTTTAAGTTAAAAGGTTTTTTAGTGATTTGAAATATACAGGGTAGATCTAATTAAGTAAGTGCATTTTAGATCAAACTTATAAACTGAAGTAGTAAAAAACTGAAGTTGGACGAAGACAGAATGCAATAGCTAATCAAGCCAAATTAAAATCTAGGCTTAATCCGGTCAGTGTTAAAAGAATTAACAAATAGTTTTTGGTTTAGATATTGGTTTTGATTGTCGTAGTATAGTTTTGCTTAAAATACACTTATTTATTTAGTTTTATTTCAAGTTCAAGTATAGTCAGAGCGATTACTTCGGCGATAATTAAAGTTAGGCAGATTACCAAAATATTACATCAAAAGACTGCCAACCTGGAGATTTATTTTTGTCAACAAATCATACAACTTCAACACTAAAGTAGCGATGACTATAAGTTCACTCAATATTTACCTTATTATGGAAGTATTACCAGTAACTACAGCTATATGTAACGTTGCTTTTGTCTGTTATAGGCTAAATACTCCTATAACAATACAAGTCTGCAGTTTCATACATATATATAAACCACAGGTAACTTTATTTCTAGGTTTATCTGTAAGAGTGATAAGTTAGGCTTAACTATTTTTCAAAGTGGAAGATATTAATATACAAGTAGTTGAAAACAGAGTATTGATTTATTTCATTATCTAGAGTTTATTAGAGGTGGTTGCAAAAAGTGTTTAGTATATTCTTTGCATGTAATTTTTCTCGGTAGATTTGATTTAGGGATGTTTTGATAATATATTTTTACCTCTATTCCTGTATCTGTTTATTGAGCGCCATCTTAAGACACAAAGGAACGTAGAACAACGTAAACATATTAACATTGCCTTCGTGTATTATAAGATTGAGATGTTAGGGCGACCCAGTTTTTCAAAATGAGGATACTTGTAGTTTGTTCAGAAAATACATTTGTATACATAAAAACAAAAATGTTGATCACTGTACATCCGTAGAGATATCTTGTTGACAATAATCTAAAATACTTAAAAAAAATTAAGAACAGTGAAATATAAGTTTGGTGTTTATATTATAAACACATACATATATGTAGTGCCTGACAATGTTGCTATATTATTAGTTAGTTTTAACTTATTTCTAGCCTTCATGCATTGCCTCCCCAACTCGCTCTACCCAGGCTTCACCCTGTCTGGCCACAATGGAGGAGACATTACAACAAGCACGTGCTTAAGATAGAGGTTATCTTTAACCTTCGTAGGGAAACATTCCGGTTTTTGTGTCTGGGGTGAGAAAACGAACGAAAGAAGTGGAAGAGTTTGCTGCGAGGCAATAATCTAGGTTTACAAAAAGTTTTTGATTGAAGTTAAGCACAAAGCTACACAATGGGCCACCACGGGTATCGAAACCCGGTTTTTAGCGTTGTAAATCCGCAGACATATCGCTGTGCCACTGGGGGGCAATCTAGGTTTATACTTGTATAAACATTGAAGAATACTTCTCTCTCTCTCTCTCTCTCTATATATATATATATATATATATATA
>NW_013667250.1:42022-46781 GCF_000517525.1 Limulus polyphemus | reverse complement strand
TAGTGTAATGGTAATTTGATGTTATCAACATCTGCCCTCTAGTGGCTCAGCGGTAAGTCTGAGGGTCGACACCCACAGTGGGCAAAGCATAGATAGCCTATTGTGTAGCTTTACACTTAGCAACAAACAAACATACTAACATCAGTTTGTAAACAAATTGTGTAATTGTACAAAATTAGTTAATTATAATAACTTATGAGTGTAACTAAAGAATAATATGTCAATCACACTATGTCTGCTATATCCAGTTCCGTATAATATCAGGGATCATCAGGGCGGTTGGGATACGAAAGTTAGACTAATAGACGAGCACGAAATGTGTTCCCAGTTTTCTATATTTGTGTGACAAGTTTTATTCTATGGAACTAAGTCAGCAGTAACTCTAACATACTGTGCTGTTAGAAACAGAATATTGTTGGCATCTGAAAAATTATAGTTGTGTATTTTGTATAAAACTACACAACAGCTATCAGAACATACCTGACTTATAATTTTGATCTGACAGGCTTGAGCAAAGGCAGAAAGCATTCGCCACTAACTATCTCCGGCTATTCAAGTTTCATCAACTAATCGTATTTCACCGTTATAGTGCACCCACAGTTCTAAAGTGAAGGGTGTAGGTTTTACGGTAATGGGTCGCGAACCGCGAATCCTCGGATTTAAAGCCCGAGTACGCCAATCACAAGACCAAGTTCAGCGTTTATTAATACAGACCTGAACTTTTATCGTACAATAAATATATAACGCCAGATAAAACCGATTATTATTATGGCTTTTATTTTAAACTAAACAAAAAAGACGCAAGTCTTATTGTGGGCGGTCGATTTGTTTTATCTTGAAGTTATCAGTTTAAAGGTTGGCATATTTTTTTATAATATAAAATTCTAGCATTCTCTAACCACAGTAGGGCTTCGCGCGTGGCATAGCGTTTAGCGTATCGGACTGGGGATCTGAGTGATTCGTGTTCAACATTTGGGCTACTAAACACGCTTCACACCTCCAGCCATTGGTGCGTTATAGGGCGTGCGTTGCCGAATGGTTGTTTTCCTTTGGTCTGCAGTTCAAAATTAAGAACGACTATGCCTCAAAGACAGAGGTCTTTGACCTGGTCATTTAGCTCATTCTACACATTGTCTTTTCAATGAACAAGCAAACTATCTAATAAATATTATTAGGTATTACCCCAATAATTTTATTTGTACAATAACTTACATAAAATATATAATAATCACAATTAATTTGTTTAATCTGGTTCACACCATAACACTGATGACGTAAACAACAGCATCAAGACCGCTACCTTGTTTGGAGTATACCTAGTATTGAGCGAGTATGTATGTATGTGTGTATATATATATATATATATATATAACTTTAATATCAAAACCATTAGACAGCCATATAAAAATATTTGAATATTATAGATGGTTGAGTATTTAATGTTAGCTTCTGATCAAAGCCCCAGCTAAAAATTAACCTGATACTGAGAATGGCTAACTAAACATACTGTTATTATGTTTAATACATACTGAGTTTTTCATTGATACAAATAAAAAAAAAGAATATTAATAACGTCGCGAATCACTAAGAAAGAACTTTTAACTTAATTGAATGAGTTTAGATTATCTGTACAAAGTTCCTTAAAAATTGATTGATTTTATCCATCAATTAAAAGCATGTAATATCAAACCGTCAGATATTAAAATATATAAATTGTTTCATGGTAAATTTCCCACCTCCTGTTTAATAAAGTTTTTTCGTGCATTTTACTAAAATATCGAGTCACACTCCTTTCAGTGCTGCCATCTGTTAGGTATTCAAGTATATATTTTTTGCAGAGAAAATAAGTTTTTTTTTTTAATGCATGTACATGTGAAATGTAAATTAACTTTTTACTTGATTTATTCCTTTTCCTGATATAAATTATTTTATTTAGTCTTATTGATCTCGCAAAAGGCCCAAGTACCTTTGTTATTAGATATATTATAAATATCCCTAAATCTATTTTCCATTCCTTTAAAGTTTAATAAAGTTCGAAGAATAAACCGGAATATCAGCTAAACTTAAAGGGCATTATTCCCCCTAAGGGTCAACGACAAGTTTACGGGGTTGCAACGCTAAGATCTGGTGTTTAATTCCTCGTGGTGGACACAGTGCAGGGAGTATATTTTGAGGCGATAATAATACAATTTTTTCACTTTTTTACTTGTTTTTCTTTTGAAGAGTGCAATGGTTTTGTGTTTAAAAAAGCAAAATAAAACTTGGCAAAGTCATATTTGTTAATCAAGCATATTCATATGTCATCGGAGCGTATAAATTAGTGAAAACTATAAATTCAGAATAATTTTCCCCCTATATAGTACGGTTTGTATTACGAATGTCTGGTCCTCTGAAGTCTGAGAAGATCTCGATACAAGCTGAAGTAGGCACAGGTTAAAGCGAAAACGTATTGTATATTTGGGATATAAAACAAATATAACAAAGATAAGTGATAACAAAAGATATTGATAATTGAAAGTGATATCTCAAGATTTATCATTAAAAAAATAGCTTGTGAAAACCAAAACGATAATACGCGAGACAGCGCTGGAAGAAAGTCAATACCAGTACACTTCGCAACAAATTAGTACAAAAGTCAAAACATTTAATGGATAGCTAAAACTTGAAAAAAAGTTATATTTTTTTTCTTTAAAACACAAGTTAATTAATTTAAAGTCGACCTATTTAGTCCCCATAGAATTTGCCGGTGAGTCAGTTTTTTAATTATTTTTGTTTTTAAATTTCGAAGTTTAAGCGTTTGATTAAAGCGTTATCTGTACAAAGATAAGTCATAGATACAGGGAAAGAGAGAGGGAGCCACTGTCTCTATATGTCTTTTTTTTTTTTCCATGCGCAGAAAATATAGTTATCTGTACAAAGATAAGTCATAGATACAGGGAAAGAGAGAGGGAGCCACTGTCTCTGTATATCTTTTTTTTTTTTTTCCATAGGCCTAGAGGTGAAGTTGACTTTCCAGATTTCCGTCGATATATCACGAATGCGTTAAAAATTTAAATACTAGTGTAATTAATTAGTGTAATACAAATATTTTAATACTTACCAATAATCATTGTGGACTTTATTTGGGACAATTTGTATGTATAATTCATAGCTTAGAGGAGAGATTGGAAGTTATCCTAAGTAGGATAAAGCCAAAGGGAAGGGTATACTGTGGGAAATGGCAGTAGGATTTAAAGAGGAACTTTGCAGGAAAAGGATACAGTGGTTAGTAATCTTTCAGGAAGTTAAAAACAGTACCGATAGAATATAACAAGTATGTTGTAATAAATAACAGCTTTCAGTGTTTAGCTTGTGCAGACGAGGGTTCAGAGGAGGGATGCTAAGATGATTCCAGAAATGGAAGGGTTATATTATGAGGATAAGTTAAAATCTTGTATTTTGTCAATGAAATTTGCAATATAGTCCAGGGGATCAATAAGGTAAAGACCTCTCATTTCTTTGAACTGTGTTCAATATTATGCTAGTTGGTTTCCAATACCTCACTAGTTTCTATCATCCAAAATGTAAAATAATAACCACGTTCGGTAATCAGATTGATTCCAGTTGCGTGTGGATGTTTTTAACCCTTGAAACTTAGCTAAGTTGTTCAGAGAAATTTTGAGCATGAATGTATAAACTGACTTAAGGTTTAGTTACAAATTAAAATAAAATTAGTATCCTACCTCTAAGGTTTAAAAAAAATTAAAATATATTTAAGGTTATATAAAGAAGGGACATTTTTATTATGTTATATTTTATTAAGTTCTATAAAATATTTTGTATTAAAAATTTTGTTGATGAGTTCAAAGGTCACTGTTCACTATATATTATTTGTGAAGTTAACTTGTGTGAAAAAATACCTATTTTTTGAAGTGCTCATTTGACTCAACTTCAAACATCATTATAAAACTAATCCAATTTTGGAAGCATACTGTTTTTTAGCTTTGTATGAGATTTAAGAAGCAGAAAGTAGCTTGTCCTTTCAACCATTACAGCTTTTAACAACAGATTTCAGCAGCTTATAAGTCTCTGAAACATAACAAGAAAAGCTGATTATAATACAGACTTACTTTTTGCTGAAAGACAGGATTATTGTGAATCATCCACTTTATATATCTTAAATCAACAAGTTTCTGTTTAACCTACTGTTTTTCTGTCTTACATTATGACAGAAAATATTTATGGTTTCGTCCATTTTTTTTTATCTGTTATTCTAGCAAAATAATGTGTAAATGTCAGTTAAAAAAAAAAAATGTTATGGAATAGAATTATATAACTAATCCTGCATTCCTGTCATCAAATGTGCTTTCCCTTTCAGCTGTAGGGGCATTATAATGTGATGGTCAATCCCAGCATTCATTGGTGAAAGAGTAGCCCAAGAGTTGGCAGTGGGTGGTGTTGACTAGCTGCCTTCCCTCTAGTCTTTCACTGCTAAATTACAGATGGCTAGCACAGATAGCCCTTGAGTAGCTTTGTGAGAAATTTAAAACAAACTGAATCGTGCAAAAGCTGTAGGATATAACTGCAGAGAAAGTAACTTTATATATATATATATATATATATATAATGTAGATATTCTTTATACAAAGATGTCATGTTTCTTTCCTTTTGTCTGTAGTTTCTGTGCTATTTTAGAATTACACCTACCATTTCAAATCTACTTGGACTAACATTGTTTGGCAGGTTAGGAGTCATCATCAGCTAAGACTAGTTTTTATTT
>NW_013667250.1:40564-42001 GCF_000517525.1 Limulus polyphemus | reverse complement strand
ATTTCAAATCTACTTGGACTAACATGTTTTGGCAGGTTAGGAGTCATCATCAGCTAAGACAGTTTTATTTTCTAACAGGGTGGTTGACCTTTGAAATGGGTTGCCTTCAGATGTTGTGGAGGCAGTACATTTAAGAGAAAGCTTAATAAGTATATGAATGATAAAGGCTGGCTTAAGATTTTTTTTTTATGATTTATTAATAGTTTAGTTTAGAGGATGGAACAGCCGAGATGGACCATGTTGTCCCAAAACATTATGTTATGTTTCATTACTTTGTTTCTTTCCTCCCAGTTAGTTTAACTCCTCCCAAACAAATGATCTTTTTAGAAAACAGCGATATTAGTGTTTTATAAAACTCGAGAGAAGAGGTGGTACGAAAATCTCATGACAACTTAGTGTCAGGTGCATCAAAGACATTATTAGAATTCAAAAAGACATAAACTTAAACCTAACATCAGTTCTTTATAATTTATGTAATTATTCTTATAGGTACCTGTAACTTATTAAATCTAACAATATTTAAATACTGTTAATCAGTAGACTTCTGTTTTAGTTTGTTTAGTATATTATATAAAGAATTAAACGTGTAATGAAATGTATTCAGAAAAGTGAATGGTGTCAGAATGTTTTAAAATGAAAAAAAATTGGACGAAAGAACTTAGATTAAATTCATATAAATATATATGTTCTAAATTTCGTGTTAGTTTTTGTGACAAATGTGTTACTGAAGCTTGGGACTAAAGTACCAGGAATTTTACCATAGTCTGTATTAATTATATAAATATGACAAATGAAATATTTGTGAAATGTATAAATGTCTTTTTTTCCTCACTTCTGTCATTCTATACTTTCTAAAAATTCTACCTTCAATTTACAGACTTGTTTTTTTATATTGTTCACTACCAGTGAGGTCTGAATATTGTACCACATTGGGAAATATTTAACTATTACAACACTCGAGGTAAAGAACTAACCAAAGGAATTGGCTGGAATTACTAATATTCTATATAAAATACGTGATTAACTGCAATATCGATTGTGTTTTGTTTGACTCGTATGTTACCAGGTGGCTGTGTAACCAACAAAGGCATGGACTTGTAAACAATTTGGTGGATGTGGCTCTTGTATTAAAAAAAATAAGATTTTTGTGAAAGCAAAAAATTTGGTTCGAAATTGTTTTAATGATAGTGATTTTGTTAAGTACAAACTAACTCTGTGTTTTCATGCACGTAAATATATATATATATATATATATGTATGAAGTTTCTGTTTTGTAGGTTAATTCTGTAGATGGTCTTGATCAAAATCTTTCTCACTGTTGTTCACGAGATGGTAAAGTCCAAGCCTTTTGGGCACAGCTATCTTATGGTATTGATCTTTATAAAGGACGTGGCAGGTTATCACCAGAAAGAACTTAGGACGTGGCAGGTTATCACA
>NW_013667250.1:38659-39675 GCF_000517525.1 Limulus polyphemus | reverse complement strand
CAAACATCGTTGTTTGCTATTGGTGTGCGAATGTTTGCTATTGGTGTCGTGGCAGGTTATCACAGAAAGAACTTAGGACGTGGCAGGTTATCACAACAGGAGAAAATCAAACAACCTTGCTGCAGAGCTACCATTTGATAAATGGAGAAACCCACAAATAGATATAATTATTTTACATCTGTTAAAAACAAATAGTAACAAAATGTTTCTTTTTTGGTGCCACTACTGCTTTGCACTGAACAAGCTAAGTGTATATATATACTATATATATATATATATATATATATATTTAGTTTGTGACATGTGCAAGTTGGTATTGGTTATAGGGTTAGCAATCCTTACAAAATGTGACAGTGTAGTATTCTTCTTTCCATGCGAATGACTTTTAAAAATTCTACACACAAAGTTCTTTTTTTTATTTTGTATACAAGGTAATAAATAGGTTTAACATACAGGGTTGTCCAACATTATATTTCCTATTTTAAAGTTTAATAATTAAATAACTCCAGAAATACCACCCTGCAGGTTTGAACGTCTTGTAGTCCAACTCAAAACAGTTTTCATTGACACATCACTAGACCTCTAAGTGTGTTCCATTAATAGCTCTCAGTACGTATAACGATATCAGTCCACAACATGTTCACAGTTACATTGGTGATTACATTCATTATCCTCATCTTTAGCTCACCGATGTTTGCTATTGGTGTGTGATGTTTGCTATTGGTGTGCGTCCTTAGTTCTTTCTGTGATAACCTGCCACGTCCTTAGTTCTTTCTGTGATAACCTGCCACGTCCTTAGTTCTTTCTGTGATAACCTGCCACGTTCTTAGTTCTTTCTGGTGATAACCTGCCACGTTCTTAGTTCTTTCTGTGATAACCTGCCACGTCCTTAGTTCTTTGTGTGATAACCTGCCACGTCCTTAGTTCTTTCTGTGATAACCTGCCACGTCCTTAGTTCTTTCTGTGATAACCTGCCACGTCCTTAGTTCTTTCTGTGATAACCTGCCACGTCCTTA
>NW_013667250.1:35628-37758 GCF_000517525.1 Limulus polyphemus | reverse complement strand
GCTATTGGTGTACGATGTTTGCTATTGGTGTACGATGTTTGCTATTGGTGTACGATGTTTGCTATTGGTGTACGATGTTTACTATTGGTGTGTGATGTTTGCTATTGGTGTACGATGTTTGCTATTGGTGTACATGTTTGCTATTGGTGTGCGATGTTTGCTATTGGTGTGCATGTTTGCTATTGGTGTGTGATGCACCATATCCATTTTAAGGGGTAACAAAAACAAAACAGGACAATAAAACAAGATATTGAAAATTACATGGTTGTATTTCATTATATTGGATGATGGTTTGGATTAGATATTCTTTTATAAACAGAAATTGTTTTATTGTCCTTCTTTAGAGTAGTCCTTCTGTAATCTGGAGTAACTTTGTTTTGATGCGTTTGTTATCCTTTATAATTAGATTACAATCTAACGTGATAGAACAAGAAGGAAAAAGATGTAAAAGTGGTGTGTATGCTGGTCTGTGAAAATCTGGCAGTTTGTCTGGAATGATGGGAACATTTTTTGAAAAAATGTGGTCATCCTCGTAATGTAGTGTACAATGTCTTGATTGATCGATGTAGTAAAACTGTGCACTGTACGTGTTTTGTTGGAATTTGTACCTTATTAAATACTTGATATTTAAAGTCTAATTGGTTTCAGTCTGATATTATGAACATGGCAAGGATTATATGTGGTGTGAGCATTATATAAACCTGATATGTATTTTATTGATATAATTATCTGATTACAGACAGTTCATGAATACCAGTTTATCAACCAGATAATGAAACCCGATGTTGACCGATGACCATCTTCACCGTAGATCGGCGAAAGCGTTAGACTCAGTTTTTATAGCTTGCTCTTAGATACCAGCCTATCTTTCAAGTAGTGAAACCAGAACCGTATCTTGATCGTGGAGTAGCTAAACTATCGGACTAAGTTAGTTCTCGTGGTGTACTCTCGGAAGCAAAAAAGTTATTGTCGTCATGGAAGAACAAAAACTTTCCGTCACTAGTCATTCAGGGCAAGACATCTGCTGAAAACATCCATTTTACCATCTAAATTCATTGAAATGTGACATGACATCTATCATCAAGTCATCTTCAGATAGTAATGAGCAGTAACCGTTCTTCTCGACACTAGGACCAATCTTTAGTTTACCTCCCATGATGCACTTCAAACAAGAATTTATATCATTGCTTCATCAACCCTTTGATAGCACAAGAAGTGCTAGGTCCCACCACAGCGAGTGTGTTCCCTTTGATTATCTTTGGATTTTAAGAAATTTTTCTCACCCACTGTTAAATCCAGACCTTTCCACCAAAATGTGAAGCTGGGGGGAATGAACTAAAATTAAAATTCAACAAAATAAAAAAAATACCATTCTGAAAGAATGTGGATGGTCATCTTCGTAATGTAGTGTACAATATGTTGATTGGCTGATAATCTTTTGTGTAGTAAAACCGTGACAAGAAACTGTACATTGTAAGTGTTTTGTTGGAATTTGTATGTTATTAAATACTTGGTGTTTAAAGTCTGATGGATTTCAGTCTATATTAAGACAAGGATCATGTGTGGTGTAAGCATTATATAAACCTGATATCAGGCACATATTTTTGCACAGGGGGAGTACCCACCTGTGAATTCAACACTGTTCTCACCATGCAACCCCAGCCAATTTGTCTTCTGGCTTGTTTATTTCCAAGCACATAATGATCTGTACCCACTGCAGGTATTGAACCAAGAATTATAGGTATAAGCCTTCAAGCTCATCTTCTGGTTTCTATGTTAATTTAGATTTTGTTGAATTAATCTGAAGCCCTCACCTTGAAATATTTTGAAATTTAATGAGGGTTAGCTAAATTTTGTTGTTTCTTTATAAATATATTTATTTCGACTCTGAATTTTTCTTTTCCTTAGAGAATATTCCCTTTAATATGAGTGAACATTATTTTCTACAGTATATTATTCGTATATTTTCCAACTAATTCAATACCAGTTTTGACTAGCTATTTTCCATTCCTTCCCTATATTATTCGTATATTTTCCAACTAATTCAATACCAGTTTTGACTAGCTATTTTCCATTCCTTCCCTATATTATTCGTATATTTTCCAACTAATTCAATACCAGTTTTGACTA
>NW_013667250.1:15194-35117 GCF_000517525.1 Limulus polyphemus | reverse complement strand
CCTCACCTTGAAATATTTTGAAATTTAATGAGGGTTAGCTAAATTTTGTTGTTTCTTTATAAATATATTTATTTCGACTCTGAATTTTTCTTTTCCTTAGAGAATATTCCCTTTAAAATGAGTGAACATTATTTTCTACAGTATATTATTCGTAATTTTCCAACCAATTCAATACCAATAATGGCTGGAGACGGCTTAAATGGGTAATGAAGAAAAACTTTAATGTAACAGCAAATGTACAACGTTTCGACAAGCCATTATTAGTCTCAAAGTGGGTTCCTCGTCATCGAATTTCAATTCAATACCAGTTTTGACTAGTTATTTTCCATTTTTTCCCTATATTATTCGTATATTTTCCAACCAATTCAATGCCAGTTTTTACTAGTTATTTTCCATTCCTTCCCTATATTATTCGTATATTTTCCAACCAATTCAATGCCAGTTTTTACTAGTTATTTTCCATTCCTTCCCTATATTATTCGTATATTTTCCAACTAATTCAATGCCAGTTTTGACTAGTTATTTTCCATTCCTTCCCTATATTATTCGTATATTTTCCAACCAATTCAATACCAGTTTTGACTAGTTATTTTTCCATTCCTTCCCTATATTATTCGTATATTTTCCAACCAATTCAATGCCAGTTTTGACTAGTTATTTTCCATTCCTTCTCTATATTATTCGTATATTTTCCAACTAATTCAATACCAGTTTTGACTAGTTATTTTCCATTCATTCCCGATACATTTACCAACAAGAAACTTTTCCTCTAAACAATTACTTTCGTTAATCTTAAATTTTCAACCCAGAAACTTTTTTTTCACAAGAAGTGTCAGTTCCTTTGATATTATAATTTCGACCCAAAAACCTTAAAAAAAAAACAGGAAATTTTCTTTAAGATTCATACGAAGTTTAGAATTAAGATTTTTATTTTTCCTCTACACATCAAAACTATTATGAGGTTTACTACAAATCAGAATTACACTGGAAAAATGAATAGTTTTAAATGTCTTTTTATTTACAATTCTTCTAAGAACCCGTAATATTTACCCCCCCCCAATTTAAACATAGTACCTTGGTATTGTGATTAAAACCTTTGTCGATGTGATTAACTGCAGAGTCCCTCTATCGGTAATTTTCGACACTTTCTGATTTAACGAGATCAATTAGCTACCAATTAACCTAATTGTTTTCAGATAGTGTTGTAGCAAATAAAGTAATTAACTGAACAACAAACCCAATTAATATATATCCACGTTGACATGAAAAACACTCAATTTTCAGGTGACCCAAGTTGACTACAATATCTGATCTCTCGTGCGAAGAACGAGAATGTATTTAACCTGATTCAACTGTAGAGGGCGTGGTACATCAACAACAACATCATATCAGACCTAATTCACCAATAGAAGGCGTGGATGAATCTCACCTGATTCAGCAGTAGAGAGCTTTATAGATCTCTGGATTTCAGAACTAGTAAACACCGTGCTATACCACAAAATATTTCCTGCACTTAAAGGTGTTAGCGCATTATACGAGTGACAGACAATCTCTTAGCTGGCATGGTTAGGGTGTTCGACTCGCAATCTGCAGATTCGAATCCCCGTCCCACCGAACATGCTCGCCCTTTCAGCCGTGGGGGCGTTATAATCTTACGATCAATCCCACTATTCGTTGGTAAAAGAGTTGTTGGTGGGTGGTGTTGACCAACTGTCGTCCCTCCAGTCTTTCACTGCTAAATTAGGGACGGCTAACGCATATAGCACTCCTGAAGCTTTGCGCGAAATTCAAACCAATCGGGGGGCATAAGGATTGAATGTAGGGCTTGAAGTAATAAATTAAATAAAAAATTCGTATAATGACAGTAATGACAATCGCGCTAGGTGTCAGTAAACTAGTCGATTTTGCAAACGGAAGACCCGAGTTAGGCCTACAAACCATTGTTAAAAGTCCCACAGATTGAGAATATAGATATCGTAAATTATTTAGTCCTGAAAACATCTTTTTACGCCGGTAAGCAGTTCAAGGCCTATAAAAGCCTTGATGCTTACAAGTATTTTTGTGGCCGGCTGTGTGTACGATGTCAGACTATGGGAAGTATTAGAGACATCCAACTACATAGCTCACTCGAGGGTATGTCGAAGTTGTTTTTAGTGACTAGGCCTATTGTTTATGTTCTGTCGGTGGTAACTTTACAATCTAGATATACTACACCGCATTGTATTGCATTTTACGTCGTCCTGTCTTGTGAGATCACTTTCTTCAGTATACATTAGCATATATGCTACACAAATAATCCCTGTATTTTAAGACCACCTGTCTTGACTGTGACAAGCCTAATTTTTGACAAAACTATTATCGCTCACTGGCATTGCTTCAGTGCTTGTAAATTGTATGGGTCTGTATTATAGTATTTATATTATAATTAGATTTAGATTATAATTTTATCTGTGCAATATAATTGTGACAGGGTAGATTGTTTGAAGCAGTACTGAGCAGATATGAAATGGGAACTGCATAGTCTATGGCACGATGACGGTTTCCAACTTCCAAGCCTTGTCAATGTTGTTTGGGTCTGCATATTTTACTGCTGCAGTTCATTTAAGACTACGTACTGGATCTTTTGGAAATCTATAAAACGACAGCTGATTGTCATTTCAAATACTTGATCCCAATTTCCAATACCACGTCGCCAGCAAGTACATTGTGATTACTAGATTGTCCCTATGCTTAGTCCAAAATGGCGGTGTTTACTTTTCGGCTTGTCGGTAATATATGCATGACGCATAGGTGTCTATACTTCAGAACACGGTACTGCAGCCAACGGTGGCAATGCTAGGCTTACGCAGACTACGGATTTTATTATTATTATTTTCATCAAAACTTTTAATGTTGCAATCATTTGAAAAATATGTTTTCAATTAAATCGATCGAAGGTACCTATGAGTATCGGACGGACGTTTAAAAATTACAGAAGCACGTCCCCAGTAAGCACTCGTGCGGTGCGCTGATTGGTTGCTGTGTTCAGTACACACACTGTGTGTATGATTTGAGAAAGATAGTGTCGCTGTGGTAATAAAATCAATTTTTTATCAAGGTATTATTATGTATAGTATTTATATATTTTCGTTGTCTGTAAATAATGTAATTAGTATTCTTTTCCAATGGGACGTGGCCCAAAATATTCCTACTTAGGGCTCCTAGTGGGTTAGCACTGCTCATGGTAGTCCAGCATTTAAACGATGTTAACCCCCTCCCAAAAAAAAACGGTTTTTGCAACAAATTCTAGGGGACAAATCCAATAGTGTTTCTTAAGTCACGCGAAGTATTTCACAATGTGTCAAAATATTAAAAACGAAAAAGAATTGCACAAAGGATATTTTCTTAATTACTTCGCTTCTTAAGTGCTCCATATTCAACATATTTTTTTATTCATACTGAAACTGATATATATAAGGAAAAACTATCTCTACGACTCACATAAAATGACGTCAACTGAATTAACGTCACAAATTATTTTCCTGTTTGTTGTGCTTTAGATATATTTATGCATGTTAAACACAGGACATAATATGCAGGTTTCTGTGATAGTGTTATTGAAACTAATAGTAACCCTCTTATTTTGTACGCTTATGAACGCTGGACAACCAACTGATTAAACTAACTGTTTCGTAATCTCGCCTGCAGAGCCGTGTTGTGAAACCGATATAATATTATCATTTCACGTGCTAGCTTTTATAAATAAGAAAAATATTATAGTCCAGAAGTTTGGCATTTTTAAAATTATTTTTATTAATTTGATTAACTTTTTATAATGTGGCATAGAAGATTTCTAAGAGATTATTATTTTTATGGCGAGTCTTAGTGCAGAAACAATTTAATAGAATGGGTGTGGAAAGCATAACGGACTAATATTCCGAGCCCTCTTTCGGTTTTGGAATAGCATTTATTTATCATTATGCTTTTTTTATGTCCAATAATTTGCAAGCATTTTTGTGAATATAGGCACAGTTCATTATATGCATTATTTTTTTAAATAAAATCCATTAAAAGGAAATCAGTTATATGTCTCGTGTTACCAAACTTATTAGTCATATGTAGAAGATACGTTTACATCAGTTATTGTTCATACAATACAGCATATATATAATTTTTGGAAAGGCCCCCTAATTTCTTTTTCCTGAGAACGATGTATCGGGAGTAATCAGCAGTATTAACTTGATTAGGCTAATTTTAGAACACAGAAATGACTTTTTGGAAGAACTATACTTCAAAAATCGTTAAGACGGAGACGACTGCGCTTTGATTTTGTTTCGTATCGTATTTCAGATTGTTTAAAGACAAGAAAATCATAATAATAGCGTCATGATTGTTGTTGCGCCGATGAATTTTTGTTATATTTATTATTTCAGTTTAAGAGTAACGTTGGTTATGAAATGTAATTACGTTTATGTAGTTCGATAGGCCCAAGCTTGAACAAAACGTTCCTGCTTACAGAACCATTCAAGCTACAATTAATAATTTTTTCCCCTCTTATTCTTCTTTAAGTAGGCCTATCTTGAAAAACATAATCGTCGTTATTAGGCCCATTAATTTACCGTTTTTTCCCCTTTTATTCTTCTTTAAGTAGGCCTATCTTGAAAAATAAAAAACGGTAAATTAATGGGCCTAATAACGACGATTATATTTTTCAAGATAGGCCTACTTAAAGAAGAATAAGAGGGGAAAAAAAACGGTAAATTAATGGGCCTAATAACGACGATTATCTGTTTTTATTGATGCACATAACTTTATCTTTAGAAATAATTTCAAATTAATGCAATGAGTTTTGAAAAAAGGTATAAATAATGACTACAAACTATATTGTACAGCTAGTTGTCCAACACGAAATCCATTTTGTATAACAAATTATTGAACAAAGGATATATATTGTACACTTAGTTATTGAAGAAGCAATCAATATTGTATCATTGGTTCATATTGTAATTTTAAGCATTAATTACGTGTTTGCTATTTGAATGACACGTTCAAAAGTTCCACTAAATGGTGGTAGTATATTAAAAATGTATTCGAAATGTGATATGTAAATCAGTCCACTAAAGTCTCATAAAATATCCAAAGGGAAGTCTGTATAAGTGACATTTTTGATATAATTATCATTAAGGTTTTTTGTGGTTCTACTTAAAACATTTTCTCCAAGAGTGTTTGTTTTTGAGCAAAACACATTGGGTTATCTGCTGCGATTACCGCGGGGGGAATCGAACCTCGAATTTTAGTTTTGTAAGCTTTGTAAGCTTATCTCATTTTTTTACACTGGAAATTCTTGTTTAGTTATTGCCCCCTCCCAGTGGCACAGCGGCATGTCTGCGGACTTACAACGCTAGAATCCGGGTTTCGATACCCGTGGTGGGCAGAGCAAATATAGCCCATTGTGTAGCTTTGTGCTTAATTACAAATAAACAAAATAAGTTTAGTTATTAAGCATAGAAACTTTTCTTTTTGTTTTTTTTTAGTTCTATTCACACATAAAAATTTAATACTTTGTACTGAGTTTTAAGTTGAATTCATAGCTTATTTAACGTGTTGAGCCACAATTCATTTGTTTGTTGTTAAGACAATGGGCTATTTGTGCTGTGCCCACCATTTGTATCGAAACCCGGTTTTTTAGAATCATAAGTCTTCAGAATTACCGCTGAGTACTACAGTTCAAGTTACATCTTTGTGACTAGAAACGAGGCATGGTTTTAGTGGTTGGCGTGCCAGACTACGAATCCAAAAGTCCGTGGTTCGAGTTCCATTATCGCGCTCCGCTCTTTTGGGGCATTAGATGCATTATAAGAGATACTGTTGACTAGCTGCCTTTTCTCTAGGTCAGAAGTAGGGACGGTTAGCGCCAGATGGCTCTTGTGTAGCTTTGTGTGAATGTCGGAAACAAACAAAACTTTGTGCTCAGATAAGAACAGCGCATTTGGTTCCGTTGATTAAGCACAGAGCTCTAGTACAAAGACAAAATATATCCCAAGTTTGAATGGCCTAACGTTTGCTGAAAACAAAAGTTAAATACGAATTTTACGCACACACCTGGGATCTGATTTATAATTTCCGTTATTCATCTCCAACTGTTATTCTCTATTAAGCAAGTTTATGTAGAATCTGACGAACAGTTTGAAATAACTACGCGACGAAGGATTATTTGACTGTGGGTTTTTTTTTTTTATCTTAAAGCTATACAGTAAGCTATCTGAGCAGTATCCGCCGCAGGGATCTAACCCCGAATTGTAGGGGTGGATAAAAATAGACGAAATTGAATCTAAAGCATAACGTAATTTTTTCTGCACCGTTAAAACAAATGACTTCTCATTCGCTTGTAGCCTAGAAGATTCGAAATATTCTTCAGTATGTTTTATATACACAGTACGCGTGTTTTTTTTTTGTTTTGTTTTTTTCAAGATCCAATATCAGAAACTTTATAAAGAGTTTGATTTTATAAAACGTAACCAAACAAATACTCGTGATATTTTCATTTTGGTATTTTAATATATATACGAAGTAGTCTCCTTCTGAGCTGGGTGTGTGTGTATGTGTGAGGGTGCAGCCAAGACGTGTTAACTCAAACGTATTGAGTTATATTCCTAGTAGCCTGTGCTGTATAAACACATTTTCGATAGCTGTCCATCGCGTGATCCATACTATTACCAAGGAGAGCCTTCCATTTTATCAAAATCTTTCTGAAGTCTCGAGAGGCGTGTGCGCGACAGCGGGCATGCTTCAGTAAGGGTAATAAAGGTCAGTAGTTCGTCTATGTATGTGTAGTTTCTGACACGAAAAGGGAGGAAATAAAAGACCAGTAAATATGAATCTATACAGCCAGATGGCAGGGCCAACTGTTTAATAACTACTAAACGGGAAAACAAGGAAAACTAAACAATGGAAGTCGTTCAACAGTATTACAAGAAAGCTCGGGAACGTAGCGAAATCAGACTTCCGGATTTCTGTCCGATTGGGGTCGTTAGATAATGTTCAGCTGATAATTGTTACAGTATTTAATCAGCAAACCTTAAATAAAGGCCAAACCACTCGCAAAAATATTATTAGGTAGTCAAAATACCTCCTTGGGAAGCTAACTAACAAAATAAACTTATAAAATTAAAAAAAACAAGTGCCCCCTAGTTGCTCAGCGATAAGTCTACAGGCTTACGACACCAAAATTCGAGTTTCGATACTCGTGATGGGCAGAGTTCGTATTGCCATTGTGTAGTGTGTGTTTTCGGGTTTCTTGTTTTGTAACTTGAATTGAGCAGTTTTTATGTATCCTATGTGTTAATTGATATTCTTCATAATTAATAAATTGTTTATAATTCAGCGTGTGTTATAATTCAATTTACAGATAAGTTAAGCGTTCTTTATTATGAAATCAGACACCAAAAAGAAGAGTTAGGGAAAATATTTATGTTAGTATAATCAATATACCGGTAGGGCGAGTATGCACGCGCTCACCACTTCTATTCTCACCTCCATTATTTTTAAAGCTGTTTTATAATTTAACATCAAGGTAGATGTTGTTTAAATATTTTATTGTAGTATTAAATTTAATATTAATAATTTCGCACACAAAAAAATATTAATTAACACATTTATTGTTTACAATGCGACTCTCCCTCTTTTGAGGAGAAAGAAAATAGAAATAATTTGCAGGTGCTTACCGTAAATTCTGAGAGTTAAACAGAGAGTAAAAATAAATAAATAAAAATAAATCGTGGAGTGTTAAATTACCGAAGTTGTTACTGTCACTCTTTGTATCTTAACCCTAAATTTCTCTCTATATCTTAACCCTAAATTTATCTTTGTATTTTAACCCTAAATTTGTCAATGAGATCCGAATCCAAATAGCTTTTAAATTGCTTATGAGCCCATGACTTTTTTTTGTTACAGGGTTCTTAGAAACATGTGTCACGCAAAAAATATGATGATAAAAATCTTCAATATTGATTAATCCCATTAATCACTGCTGAGGTCCCCTACTTATTTTACTTTTTTTCTTCAGTTCTTCAGATTTAATGCCGTGACAGGTAAAAACTTAAAATGACTCCGTATGATGCTGTATGTGGATGCAGCCGGTAACAAATAGTATGAAAACAACTCGATAAATTGACAATTACATGTTATGGAATTACTGCATTTCGGAGTTTCGATATTTGTATTAAGAACACATGAAGAAATTCAAACATTAAAGGGTATAGATAGGCCTTGTTGCTAGAGTTGCGGGTTCGAACCTCCGTCACCGAACATGCTTGCCCCTTAGGGTTGCTGTCAGGGCTAGTGACTTGAGTGTAAAATTACTTAGTTAATACAAAAAATACCCAAGCGGCTGACCCAAAAACTAATTAACTGAAGAAGAAGAATATAACAGATACAAGAAGAGGCTACAAATACAAAATAACTACATCTGAAACTGTGTGTAAAACACTAATTCAAAGTTGTTATTGGACCGACTGTTGGCCGTTAACAAACTTGAGGTAATGTAGGTTTATTGTAACAGAAGCTAGTGTTAACACAGTTTAATCCGTTCTATACTTGAGGTAATGTAGGTTTATTGTGTTTGTAACAGAAGCTAGTGTTAACAGAGTTTAATCAGTTTTAATAGAACGGATTAAACTGTGTTAACACTAGCTTCTGTTACAAACACAATAAACCTACATTACCTCAAGTATAGAACGGATTAAACTGTGTTAACACTAGCTTCTGTTACAATAAACCTACATTACCTCAAGTATAGAACGGATTAAACTGTGTTAACACTAGCTTCTGTTACAATAAACCTACATTACCTCAAGTATAGAACATTTCACATATTGCACATATAAGTTTTTTAAACGTACATTGTCTAGAAAACATAATTCCCGTTTGACATTTATAGCAGATTTTCACTCTATTTTTACTCCCTTCGATGTCTTAGCGGTAAGTTTGAGGATTTATAACGCTAAAACTCATGGTTCGAACCAGCTGTACAGCTTCTCTCTTAAAATAAACGGCCCTGCATGGCCAGGTGGTTAGGACGCTTGACTCGCAATTTGAGGGTCGCGGGTTTGAATCCCGTCCCACCAAACATGCTGGCCCTTTCAACCGTGGAGTCTTTAAAATGCAACGATCAATCCCACTATTCGTTGGTAAAAGAGTATCCCAAGAGTTGGCGGTGGGTGGTGTTGACTAGCTACCTTCCCTCTAGTCTTTCATTACTAAATTAAGGACGGCTAGTGCAGATGCCCTCGCGTAGCTCTGCGCGAAATTCAAACCAAACCCTCAAAACAAAGAAATGCAGTTGTTCTTAGATCACGTGTGTTTCCTTGGAAACTCACTTGATCTACAAAAGAACGAAAAAGTTTAAATTTGTACAGTACTGACATGAAAACTAAAGTTTTATTTTTTGTCCCCCAAATACGTGCCCCCCCCCCCTACAGCTGCTTTACAACAACTTGTTTGTAGCAAAGCACAAAGATGCACAACGGACTATCTGTGTTCTGCCCACCACAGGTATCGAAACGCGTCGTAAGTCCGCAGACATACCGCTGTTCCCCTCGTTAGGGCGCAGACTTACCCTGTGGTAGAGCCCTGGATGTCGGAGCCGGGTTCGAATCTGTACGATACCACAAAATATTCTCACACTTTTAGCTGATAGTGAGTTGAAAAAAAAAGTAAGTCTAGTCCATTATCGTATTTGGCGGATGGTAGGGTGAGGCTTTGGTCAGTATGGACGGCCTTAGTAACTTCGCCATGAATATAAGTGCAGTGTTGCACTCACCGAAGGTATCGAATCCCCGGATTTCCACTCTATAACTAACCAAGTTTCCCGCTGAGCCACTAGAGGGAGCAGCTAACCGTAGTAAAACGTAAAAGGGAAGAAAGAACGAAATTGAAGCTAAATATGACAATTCATTAGGGAAAAAAATATCATCCAAGCATTACACACCAGAAAAAAATGTGTGTATGTGTGTGTGTTTGTGTAATTGCATAAGCACACACACACACACACACACACAAAATGAATAAGAACTGTGCAGCATTTCATTGACTATTTATATTTGTAAGAACCGCCCCCCCCCCCCCAGTGGCACAACGGCATGTGTGCGAACTTACAACGCTAGAAACCGGATTTCGATAGCCATGGTGGGCAGAGCACAGATAGCCCATTCTGTAGCTTTGCGCTTAACTACAAACAAACAATTCGTAAGAAAATAATATTATTTTACTTTTTGTGATTGTTTTATAAATCGTTGCTCCGTTTCTCAAAACATCTCGTCTTTCTTTTTTTCTGGCACAGAAACTTTTTATGTTGTTTTTTTTTATCTTAGGCGCTTCTGTCACATAGGCCCGAAAAAAAAAATCTTCAAGTTGCGAAAAGAAAAAAAACCGACTTCCTATTAAAAAGAAGAAGAAAAAAAAATACTTGTGCAAAGTCCAAACACACACACCGAAGAATCAGCCTTACGTAGATGTTCGTTGATCTGAAGAAAAAAAAAGGGCTTCGAAAAACGAAAATATCTGACATTATATATTTTTTTTCATGCTACATTTCGGTTACTTTTGTTGTGAAAACTTCTACCACGTCATTTTAACCACGTCATTTCTCCCAGGAATATTTTTCAAAGTTTTATAATTTTCATTCTAAAGAACATATTGGTAATTGTAAACTAAGAAAAAATTGAGGACTATCCTGGTAACTGTAATATTAAGTCACTTTAACATTGAGGACTATCCTGGTAACTGTAATATTAAGTCACTTTAAAATTGAGGACTATCCTGGTAACTGTAATATTAAGTCACTTTAACAATATTCGTTATAGCATATATTTTTATGCGATTTTCACAAACAAACTTTGTCAACATTTATTTATAAGCTGTTCTTCTTTACACGATGAAATGATTAACCACACTTCTTATTTCCAAATCGTTCCTTATGTAATTATCTATTTTCAAATAATTGCCAAGTTTATGGTATTTGTCAACTATATATATATATCCATTATGACTTTAAGGTGACGACTGGGACTTAAAATGGATTTTGCAAAGACCTTATTAATGCTTATTTTATATTATATTCGTTTTATTTTTATAGTGATAATTTTAATCGCCTATTGACAATTAATGTAATTAATAGTGTTGAAGCTATTTATTTTATTATATATATATATATATACATTGTTTCCCTCAATTTTACTAGCGACATCTGGGGGTTGTAACAAATCGTCTAAACATACCTTCGTAAAATTCAAATTCGAGTTTCGATACCAGTGGTGGGCAGAACACAGAAAACCCATTGTGTAGCTTTGTGCTTGACGTCAAACAAATCAAACAAAAATTGTGCTTAACAGTAAAACTAAGTAAGAAATTTCAACCCCATTGCAATCAAAAAGTTATTCAAGCGGAACTACTGGGGGGGGGGGGACCCAAATTTCCATTTTCCTCTACTACGAAACTTCAAACAATCTGAAAACAATTTCTGCTAAGTAAAAACTCAAAAAAGATAAGAAAACCAAATATAACATGATGCAACAAAGGTCGTTCTTTCAATTTTCTCCCGCCCACCAATGGTTCTTTTCTGCTTCGTCAATCTAATGCATCAATTTGACACAACTCGGCTATCAAAAAAGTATTTGTGTTTTCTGGCCCTCTGGCCGTTTTTTTCGTGTATCGATTGTAATACTCTAAAGTTTCTGGCATCATTCGTAAATCACTTACTAAAACACCTGAAAGCTTCAGTGTTTGGAAGAAGTTGTGCACGTCGCGTGATTCCAACTAACCAATCACTGTTCATCCTGCGACAGGTTCACTCCATCTGGCATTGTGTCTTTATATACTCCCCCCCCCCCAACGATTCTTTAAAAATGGATTTTTTTTTTGATACATATTATTGAGTCTAATTATAAAACGCATATTGGAATATGGTTTATATAAACTACAATAATATTTAGATGATATTATCCAATCAAACACTCATATACGTATATGTGTGTGTGTGTTTGTGTATTTAGATAAATAACTGTTCTAAAGGTGAACTCATTTTGATGTGTACTTCACCTTTAAACAGCACACACACACACACATATGTTTGTATGTATGCATAATTTAAAATATTTTATTGTATTAAAATATATTTATATTAACCCTAATTACTGTTTAATTTGTTCGTTGTTAAGCGCAAAGCTACACAATGGACTATCCGTGCTCTGCCCACGACGGGTTTCGAAACTAAATATGTACCATGAAACGTTTTACCCTAGTTCTGATATATATATAAGAATTAGTGCATAATATCCGTTAAAATTTGCTTAACTCGACTAATTTCGTGTTTGAGTCGTATTATCTTTAACACGGAGGACATGACGTCTTTTCATTCCAAACGTTTTATGAAAGGCAACTTCAGAGCGTCAATCCCACGATCGATAGTCAGTTCCTCTCACAATTCTGATTTGTTAGTTTGTTCCACGATTTACTCGAAACAACAACAAAAAAATTGTTAATGTGTTCCTTATAAATCCTAGAAATATATTGACGTTTAACGTGAATTAGGGAGGTCGGGAGGGCAAACATCTTCAGAAACTCTGGTTAAAGACCACGAGTACGTTTAGTACTGCCCCTCAGTGGCACAGCTGAAGGTCTGCGAACTTACAACGCTAGACACTGGGTTTCGATACCCGTGATTGGTAGAGCACAGATGGCCCATTGTGTAGCTGTGTGCTTAACTTCAAACAAACAAGTGCTGTTAGTTTTTTTTTTCAACATGAACGGAACCTCGTACAACCGAGGGGTCAAACGGTCAGCTCAGAGACTCCGAGGTTTAGGCAGATAGCCATCATTAATACAAAACTGATGACCACAGAAAAGGCAACCAGTCAGCACCAGTTAGAATAAACAAAATAGATCAATAGAAAGTTAGACTAATTAAACAGAATAAACAAAATAGATCAATGGAAAGTTAGACTAATTAAATAGTGAAAACAAAACAGATTGAAGGACAGTTAGACTAATTAAACAATATAAACCGATGGAAAGTTGGACTAATGAAATAGTTTGGTGTTTTTCTTAATTTCGCGCAAAGCTACACGAGGGATACCTGCGCTAGCTGTCCCTAATTTAGCAGTGATAGACTAGAGGGAAGACAACTAGTCAACACCACCCACCGCCAACTCTTCGGCTACTTTTTTATCAACGAATAGTGGGATTGACCATAAAATTATAACGCCCTCGCGGCTCAAAGGGCGAGCACGTTCGGCGACGGGGATTCTAACCTGCGACCTAACCACGAGGCCCTGCATATCTTGTAAAATTGATTGATATGAATGAATCGTAGGTTCTTGAACGTTGGATAAGCTCGCTAACGTAATATGCATAGATACTTAGATAAAGAATGTAAGAGAAAAAAATATATAATCGAAGAAACAGTTTGTTTCAGAGTACGATGCAAAAGTAAGGAACGGCATAAACGACCCTAATTGTAAACTGGTAGATTAGCGGGAAAGTAACTACCACCAACTCTTAGGGTACTCTTATCTCATCGATTAGTGCAATCTTACCACACATTTTATAGCGCTACCACCATGACCCCAAAGACTGGTTGCAAATGATATATATATCCGGATTCAAAGTACGAACACGCTAATAACAAGCTCTCGAAGGGACAGACAGAAAAGATTAGACATCATTTCCTTTCTCGAGAGCTGTGGTTCTCAGTGTTTGTCCGCAGACCATCTGATTTTTTTTCTTTTTATCTCGGTGGACCACAATGGGATCTATGCTGCCTCTTCCCTCCCACTGACAACCTCAAGGGTGCTCCCTGACCTCAAATTGTAAACCTCTGATCTGGAGTCTAGAGTATTTAAATTTTTTATATATACGACTCTTTTTTTCTTGTATATATATATATATATATAACTCCTACACATGTCACACGATGAAATATAACCTAACTGCTTTGTCTTATTACTAAGCCAAATTTATTCATCTAGAGTCTCCTCTTCCACTTTCCCATTCATCCACCCCTCAAAAAAGTATATTAAAAACTGAATTTAAAGTCACGTGAATCTTGCCAAGATAAGTCAATCTGTTTTATATACGCGAAAAAAAACATCTTATTGACGCCAGGGGGCGTGCCGTATACTATTAATATCGATTGAAGCTCGAGTTTCTGAAAATATCACAACGTAAAGCTATTAAACCTCACAAATAAATCTCATTTATATGCAAAAACTGAGTAGAAATTTTCCTGACGTTGTGTGTTAAGCTAATAACTGGGGAGGGCTGTCTGTGTTCATTCTATATATATAGGTATTTAAAACTAAGTCCACTTATTAAAAGTTATCTTCAATCTAATTCACCGTTTCTGTAGAAGAGTAAGATTAGTGAAGAAAAAAATTAAATGATGGAAGAGCAGGTTTACAGTCTCTCTTTCTTTCTATCCTATTTATCACGTGCCTTTACTTCGAATCGTCTGCCCTGATTTGTTGCACTAGAAAAATATTAACAAAGATATAGAACCGAATTAGTGAGAAGGTACTTTTCTTTTCATTAAGAAGTACGTAAATAGCTTAAAACGAGATTGAACCAGATGAGCTTATTTCTTGTGTTTACTTCTCCTTAAAAAAAAACAAACAAAAAAACGACAGATATTTAAAAAGAAATTAAATCTAATGCTCTAAAGTAAGTTCCTTGTAGAAGTGCATTAAGCCTCTTTCCGAAGATGCATGATTTCTCGATTCAAGTCATAAGATCCCGGATTGATTTAAATTAAATTTTCCAAAGCGATTTATCTTTTTAAGCTTGCGAATCTTCCACTTTGTCACTTTAATGTTTGGAATTCGACGTCTTTCTGTTTTTTTTTATTTTTTATATCGAACTGGAAAGGTTAAAGAGAAACAACTTTATATGTTCACAAAGAGATTCATTTTATTTGAACTGAAACACAAATGACAGAAGTTCTGGAAAAATATATAGTTTAGAAATGATTGAGCAAAAAAAAAAATTCTCTGATTACATGATTAATATTATCCGAAGAGTTTTATTACTAAAAAAACAAAAACAAACATTTATTACTGATTTAGTTTGTAGTATATTTTCTTTGATTTCTATCCTTTTCATTCCCGAGGCAATTTAGTACAACATAAAAAAATAAAACTCAGATTGTTTTTAGATGATACTTTTATTTGTATTTAAGTGAAAAAAAAAGGAGAAAATTTTAATTAAGAAGTTAAAGAACACACAAAAAAAAGTTATTGATATAATTCACGTGGGTGCAAGGGTATTGCATTCTGGTCCGCGTATCTCGAAAAATAATAAATCAATTTACGTGAAATTTTTACAGGAGATGGAGTGTCCTAAATCTGGTCCGGATTCTGGATCACTCTGAACATTTTTTTTTTTTTATAATGGAGATATAGGGGCATTTTCTCAGTTTGTTGAAACCAAAAATGTGCGGCAGGGCGAGAAGTGTGAAATCTCTCTCTCTCTCATTGCCAAATGATGAATCGATAAACTCTAATCAATATAAGTTTTTGATTTATTGCTACACGATTTGATGTGTGAACTTGTAGTCCAGGTTTTTGTAGACTTTGATCATAATTTATTGAGAAATGTAGTTTATATGTCTCGTATTCTTTGTTTCAGGGCAAAGCTCCAGAATGAGCTATTTATTTACAGTTTAAAGAAACCTCTAAATGTCTTTCCGCAAATATGGTATTTTATAACCAAAAAAACCTTTATTAAATATATATATATTGCTTTATTTGAAGATGTATTTAAAATTGGTTTAACTAATGTTTATTTGTCGACTTTCATAATTTTCTTTTATTATTATACCAGCTTATCACAACCTTGATCAGGATTATCTTCGATTACCAGATCACCACAACCTTGATCAGGATTATCTTCGATTACTAGGTTATCACAACCTTGATCAGGATTATACCAGCTTATCACAGTCTTAAAAACAACAACAACAAAAAAAAACACACACTAGAAAGATGAACACAAATCTATTTATTCCAAAGTAATAATTATTCTTATAATAGATTCAATTTTACCAGAGATAATATCAAAATGTTGTTGTTTTTTAACTTTGTCCCAGATTTAGATCATTAATGCTTAAATGGCAGATGTTTCGTAAAATTCGACCGGTTCTTACAGTTTGTTTGGTTTATATGTATAAACCAGTTAAACTGCTTACATTCCACCACTACATTAGGCCTAATTTATTTATTTGCTTTTCTCTTCGAAGCAACACAGAGGAGCTGTGAATTCGGTGAAACTAGTCTGCTGCAGCGGGAAAAGCGAATCAAGGAATGGATTAGACTCTTCTTCATATTTTCTTTACTGAAATCCGCCTTTTGGTGAATAAAATAAATAAATAGATAATCAGACTAACACAGTTGTTGCAAGCATGGTTTAAATCAAAATCTTTATTGAAAGTTCACGGTGTTTAGTATTAAAACAGACAAAGGAAGTCCATTTTTTATTATTGATTTTTTTTATATACTAATTTTTGTATGGAAAATAACTAACCTATGTTTGCAATAAGTATAATTTTATAACATCTGTGTTCTTCGGCAACACCTAGCATTTCAAATAACTTTTATGGAACACTCAAGTAAATTCCACCGAACTCTGACGAAGTCTCGTGAATTTCCAATATCGATCACATTTTTCTCTTTTGTAAACTTTTTGTAAGTTTTACTTCTCACGATACATACATGTTTTGGTTATATGCTCGCTTAAAGTTAAATCATATATATTTTTTTTACTTACCTTTTTACACATTTTAGCATATTATCTCATCTTTTATATTAGTAATTATGTACGTGATTTTATGTAAAGTTTGAAGTTTAAATATGTATACGCAGTGTAAATTAAAACACGTGCATACGCACACTACGTTTATTGTTTTTCGCAATTTATTGAAATAAAATTCAGTGTTTGATTTTCATGCTGTTTACCCATATTATGCTGTTTGTAAAACATTTCGATATGACATTGATGTCGCGAAACAAATACCCTGTTTGAAGGGGAAGAATATACATATATTCTTATATATACATATATAATAATAATATATATATAATATATATATATATTATTTAGTATATATAATATGCATGGCGTTATGAGGAATTAGTCTCATACAGAGAATAATATTATAACTTTTCGATACAATACTTGTTAAATATTAACAAGTTTGCAACAAAATGTCGGTGACCAGTCCCATCCATTTTAGTTTTAAAGTTATTTGATGTATTCATTTCATGAAACGTTGAGAATATAAAATTTTGGAGTATTCTCGTTTATTTTACCGCAATTTAAAATAATACATGAACCACTTTTCTTTAATCCATATTAGACAAAGTAAAGAACTCTTTTTAGTAGTTGTTATATTAACTGGTTTTAAACAGGACACACAAACAAGGAGCAATTTTATTCTTTAAAAGTAATTTGCACACCCATCCATGAGAAAAAATAAAACTGTCTGAACTGACTCATTGAATATATTTCACATTTTCAACTTATGATAACAGATGGGGTTTGAAACTAAGCCTACTGGTTTGTATTTAGAGTTTTTCGCATGACTTAAATTTTGTTTTATGTAATATGATAAAATCCTAATAATATTTTTGGCGGGAGATCAAGATTGCTTCATGTAGAGGGCTCTGATAAACGCATGCGCTTTATACGAGCGTTGTGTGTATGAACGCCATGATGTCGAATAAGGTACACACTTTCTGAAACTTTTCATTGTTTTAGAGTTATTTAATCGAGTTTTTACTTTCGTTTATTTCTTTTTCAGGAACAATTTTATGAGAGTCAGCCATCTACCCTGTAAGTATTATTCAAAATAATAGAAATTAGTGATATTTGATAGAGTTTTGCGGATGTCATTCACCTAACGCTACTCGTTACGTTAGCGCCTTGCAGTTTTTCCATGTGTTGTTTCAACGTGTCGCTTTCTTCTTGAATCTTTTTAGTTACGTTGGGAACCTTGACCCGTCAGTTACAGAGGAGTTGATATTAGCGCTCTTTGGACAAATTGGACCAGTGAAAGGCTGTAAGATAATATATGAGGTGAGCTAAATAATATGATGCGTAGTGAGAACCAAATTGAAGAATGAGGATAAGGGAACTTGGGATTGTCATATATTGGGCTTGTTAGGCTTTTTAAATTGTAGGAAAGAGTTACAATAATTCTAGCTCTTGTTCAGTTAGATGAAGATGTGTGTGTTAAGACTTATTACCAGTTTTTAAGCTGTCGACCAGTATTGAAACTGTAGTCCTTAACTGGGAGATAAAGATTTTAATATCTCATACCTTCCATCTAGATCTTATAAACAAATTAACAAATTTCAAAGTAATATTTTAGAATGAGTACTTTTTTTAAATCAAATCTGGTGCGATTAAGGTGCTAGTTTTGAGCTATAACACTGAGAACTCTAAGGCTTGAGTAAAGATAAGTAATTTTTTTCATTTATGAATCACTACGTTGGTGGCTTATTTTGCCGTTAAGTGTGGAAAACACTTGGTATCAAGTTCATCACATAATTAAAGCTGAACATAGAGTTTACTCTACATTACTTAATTTACTTTATAGTTTTTGAAATTTTAATTCAAAATGTATCATAGAATAACTTAAGTTACGATTTTTGTAGTAGTTTGCTTGACACTGACCAGTAAAATGAACTTCGATCAGTATGCTTTGACCTGATTGTACAGTTAGAATGATAAATTGATTTGCAATGAGTAAAGAAATTAATATTTTTAGTCAAAATTTAAATGAATTATTAAACCACGGTGTACCAACTCACAAAAACATGCATTATTTATTTAGTACCAAAAGTATGTTACAGATTTATATGTTAACTTCTTATTGGATGATTCATTGTTTTATCTGAAAGTAACTGAAAACGATTCATGGTAATAGAGAACGTGTATCTTTCAATAAACGTTGACAATAATTAATATTAACAGTACAATTACGTCATCAAGCAAACAATTCCACAAGATTGTAACTACATTTTTGTATTTTCAGCCGTTTAATCCCAGTACTCGGAGAACACCTGATGGAATTCTCCAAATTCATAGCATTTTGTAGCTCCTCAAACAAATTATTGCCAAATCACATATGCTACAAAAAATAGTTCAAACTGTGTCTTTTTATACCTTAAATCTCTAAACCAACAGACACGTATAATTCATCATTTCCATATTATTAATGCTACTTTCAGATAATAAATAACGTAGAGATAACAAAGAGCCATTTGGTACTTCGAGGCTGTCCTGACCCACCATCAAGAAATTAAAAAATTTGAACAAAAACATCCTTTATTTTTTTTTGGAAAACCATTAATTATTCCACTCTCAAAATTGTATAAAGTGCTTCCATTACTGTCAACAGCAACTTATTTCTGAAACCGTTAAAAAGTAAAACTGTTTTAAATGGAGCCCAGTCTCGCTTTTGTGAATCTTGGTGTTCTATTGTCTTCTGGAGACAGCAGAAAGAAATCAGAGGCCTTTATCCCATTGATCCCCAGCTACTTTATCCTATTGATCCCCAGCTACTTTATCTTATTGATCCCAGCTACTTTATCCTATTGATCCCCAGCTACTTTATCTTATTGATCCCAGCTACTTTATCCTGTTGATCCCCAGCTACTTTATCCCATTGATCCCCAGCTACTTTATCCCATTGATCCCCAGCTACTTTATCCCATTGATCCCCCAGCTACTTTATCCCATTGAGTATACATAACTATACACTTGTTAGATAAGTTTGTTATATCCTATATACATAACTATAGACTTGTTAGATAAGTTTTGTTATATCCTATATATACATAACTATAGACTTGTTAGATAAGTTTTGTTATATCCTATAAAAATAACTATAGA
>NW_013667250.1:13646-14194 GCF_000517525.1 Limulus polyphemus | reverse complement strand
TATATACATAACTATAGACTTGTTAGATAAGTTATGTTATATCCTATATACATAACTATAGACTTGTTAGATAAGTTATGTTATATCCTATATACATAACTATAGACTTGTTAGATAAGTTATGTTATATCCTATATACATAACTATAGACTTGTTAGATAAGTTTGTTATATCCTATATACATAACTATAGACTTGTTAGATAAGTTTGTTATATCCTATATACATAACTATAGACTTGTTAGATAAGTTTGTTATATCCTATATATATAACTATAGACTTGTTAGATAAGTTTGTTATATCCTATATATATACATAACTATAGACTTGTTAGATAAGTTTTGTTATATCCTATATACATAACTATAGACTTGTTAGATAAGTTTGTTATATCCTATATATACATAACTATAGACTTGTTAGATAAGTTTGTTATATCCTATATATACATAACTATAGACTTGTTAGATAAGTTTGTTATATCCTATATACATAACTATAGACTTGTTAGATAAGTTTGTTATATCCTATATATACATAACTATAGA
>NW_013667250.1:9850-12646 GCF_000517525.1 Limulus polyphemus | reverse complement strand
CAATGAAACAACTATACTACAGGAGAGAATTCCATCCCACTACCCTAACACTTCTATAACTTATATATACATAACTATAGACTTGTTAGATAAGTTTGTTATATCCTATAGATACATAACTATAGACTTGTTAGATAAGTTTTGTTATATCCTATATATACATAACTATAGACTTGTTAGATAAGTTTTGTTAGATCCTATATATATACATAACTATAGACTTGTTAGATAAGTTTGTTATATCCTATATACATAACTATACACTTGTTAGATAAGTTTGTTATATCCTATATACATAACTATACACTTGTTAGATAAGTTTGTTATATCCTATATACATAACTACACTTCTTGCTGTTGGTCTTCAATGAACATTAGCCACTTTCTCCTCTTCACTGTATTTTCTTTCTGCCATTAAGCCAATTTTTGAAATTTTTTTTACCTATTCCACTAATTTCATAAATATCCAACTTTTTAATTAATTTCTAGTGAGCCCTCTGCTAATTAAGACATTCTATCAAATCAAGTGGCTAAAGCAAGATATAACCCTTCAGAAATCATGATTGTTAATTCGGTTGAATGTTGTAGATGCTTTAGTATAATATCTCGTAGAAAATGTATTAGGACTGGGAGATAGGCCTAGTTGTATTGGTTGGGAGTAGGTTGCCTTCAGATGTGGTGGATACAGTAAGTTTAAGGGAATACTTGATAAATATTTATGTGATAATGACTGGCTTTGATTTTTTTTATTCTTTAGTTTCGTGGGTTGGATGGCCCAGATGGACAAACAGCTCCTTTGTCCCTAATTTTAAGTTATAATGTCGATGGATTAATAGTGATGATGTGATTAGTACAAGTTTTGATATCCTGAATAATACTTGTTCGTAGAAAGAACTGCTTCCTTGTTGGGTTTTTTAACAGTTTAATTTCATGTTCTGTGCAGTTAGTCATGTTTTGGTACAGGCTACATAAATGGCTGAATGCTATTATGTCTCTGCTTGTTTTTATATTTGTAAAAGTAATTGAGGATACAAATATATATATATATATATATAAACACAGAAGTAGAATGTGTGGTTCCATGTTATATTTATTAATTTATTTGTAAATTTTTTTCTTAAAGATTGTGATAATGTCTGATTTATTGGTAATTAGAAATTTTTCGGCTTTAAAACGTCCACATCTCATCAGATGTTTCAGTTTTGGAATTTTGTGTGTTGTGTGTGAAAATGTAATTTAATTTTTGTTTAAACATGCAAATTAAATGCTAAAATTACCTGTAATGTTGTAATTTTGACAGAAAAATTTTAGGTTTTTGTGTTGTAGCAACCTCGAGCTATTAAAAAGTACGCTTCAAGGCTTATTCTTTGTTAAGTCTTACACCTGGGTATTTCTGTTTGACATGTTTAAGTATGTTAAACTGGAGATTTTTTACAATGATAGCTTGCATTAATTTTTCAACCCTTGCTCTTTGTTTTTGTATTATTGTGTTTCTGAGATCAAAATTAAATTTCTGAGTAGATTGTGGGAGAATGTCACATTGTAACATCTACAGAAATTGAAATAAAATAATGTATTTAATGCACTATTTGATTTTATGTTTTTGAATGTCAAAAGCTATTAAACTATAATTTTTCAAACATGCACAGTTTAGTTTCAGTTTACGTAAGGCAGGGTTGTGTTCACTAAGTAATAATACAAGTTGCTTGTTTGTAAGGCCAGTGATTTTTCCTTCCTTGTCTAGCTTAGTTTTATTTAATGTGCGAGTGTAACTCCCCTCGTCACTCCTGTTGTATGTTTCACTCAATATATTTTTTGTGGAACAGCTTGGCTTATCACTATCCAATGGATCACTTTGTTCGTTGTAAAAATTCATATTGAAGTTGGTCAAATAATTATCTTGACCAATTAATTACTTAATTATTTGTCACATACATACACACGATTGCTATTTATTATAAAATTAATATGACAAAATCCTTGGTTAAAGAATATAAACGACTGTAAAGTATCCATTTTTTGTAGTTCTTATATTGTAGGTACTTGATCAGACTTTAAGATATGTTAAAGTCATTAGAAAATACCAGTTTCTTTACTTGTTATTTAAGTTTATTTGGAGGACTAGCGAACCTGTGAGAGTCGCTATAATGCAAATTTAATGCTTGAACTACTGTTTTGCATTTTTCAGTTTAATGATCGTCGCTGCTATAATGCAAGTTTAATCCTTTAACTTAGTTATTAACGGTAATTAGTAGGCGTACTTATTTGCATATTCTAATGTAAATGCCAGATTTGAGGCCCACCTTTGGGGAATCCACATAAAAGTGTTTTTGAGAAATACCTGGGTTTCCTAAGGGGTTGGGCATAATTGTTACCTTTGTGCATAACCTTGGGACTGAGAGAACTTGCTTGGTACCATTTAGAAGTCAGTGTGACCAGTGGTTTAGAAGGAGTTACATGACACACAGGCATTGAATCTTATTATATTTCTAAGTTGCATAGTTATTGACATTAGCCTAATATATTTAAATATAGATGTTTTTGAATATTTTAGTCATGAATCTAAAGATTTAGGAAAATTCTTCATCTATAATACCATGATTTTATTTATTTTTTACATTAAAGTTATTTGTTTTCTAATAGCAACACTCTTAACTTGTAGGATATAACAAACTTATCTAACAAGTCTATAGTTATGTATATACAGGATATAACAAACTTATCTAACAAGTCTATAGTTATGTATATATATAGGATATAACAAACTTATCTAACAAGTCTATAGTTATGTATATA
>NW_013667250.1:0-9011 GCF_000517525.1 Limulus polyphemus | reverse complement strand
TAGTGGGATGGAATTCTTTCCTGTAGTATAGTTGTTTCATTGAGTTATAGAAGTGTTAGGGTAGTGGGATGGAATTCTTTCCTGTAGTATAGTTGTTTCATTGAGTTATAGAAGTGTTAGGGTAGTGGGATGGAATTCTCTCCTGTAGTATAGTTGTTTCATTAAGTTATAGAAGTGTTAGGGTAGTGGGATGGAATTCTCTCCTGTAGTATAGTTGTTTCATTAAGTTATAGAAGTGTTAGGGTAGTGGGATGGAATTCTCTCCTGTAGTGTACAAGATTGTCTTTATAAGCTTTACACACAGGAGGAGAAAATACAACTAATTTTAAAGTGTTCAAAAATGACTTTGTCTTAGATTCTCATGATGGGAGGCACACGTGTTTCTAGTTTTTTTTGTCGGTGAAGTATATTACGTAGGTGTTTTCACCATTATCGTAATTAGATACATGAGTGTGCCATGTGTTGAAAATTAGTATCCAAACCATTCTGACAAGAATAAAATGATTTTACTGCTACAGCTTGTTGTTTGAAAATTTAGGTCAAAATGTTTAGTTGTGTGTATTTCAAATTGGGCTTTAGTTCTACTGATTCTGATGGTGGATGGTTAACATTCTTAACGATACGTCTGGTTTCTGTTTTTCAAAATTTACTCTTGCAAACATTTAAACAATAATAAAAAACAAATAAATGAAATGAGAAATACAGATACGTTGTGAACATAAAGACTGAAATAAAAGGGTCCTAGTTTTTGACAACCCTAGGTTCCTCTTTGTAGTATCCATTTTTTGGCTACTTTGCTTATTTGTCATGTTTTTTATTTTCTTGTATGGTTTCCACTTACTAATAATACGTTATTTTCACATTAAAAGAAAGAGAGAGAACCAGAAAGTATTTTTTATTTATTAGAATGTGGATCTTCATTGCTGTACTTTGGATCTTGAAGTACAAGTAGCTGAGTAATTGTCTCGTGTTACACATTTCTTTGTCTGCACCGCAGCAGAAACAAGATCCGGTAGATATACAGCATGTTTTCTGTTACTGCATAACTTACCACGGCTGTAGCAGTTAATAACATGGTGATAGATATATACTAATTGATTTGATTTGATTTTTTCGTTTGCAATACTGACCTGACTTTCAGAATCTATGTATACAATAACTGTTTAACCCTTGAATGCCAACATTAATTTTCAGTCATTAATACCAGGTGGTATGAGGTCATAGTGCTGGCATTTTAGGGTTAACACACCAGAGTTCACAGAAAATTAGATTACAGTAATAAGCAACATTAAATCTGGCAAGACAAAATAGGAAAGCAGAGTGTTTGTTTCATAGTATTTAAGGATTGTCTCTTTAAGTTTTAGTTTTATTGTGATGGACCTTTCTGTTCTCTAGTTACTGATTGTGTGCTTTTCTCATTAGTTGTTTGTGTGTTTTTTTTTTCATGTTAGTTATAAGTGTGTTTTTGTTGTTAGTTATAGGTGGTGTGATTTTCTATACTTTATTTAACTGTGATTTGATTTTTTAGTAAAACTTATGGGTGGTGTACCTTTTTGTGGGTTTCAGTTTTGTTTTGTGTAGCAGTAACAGTATGATTTACTATTTGTTATTCAAAAACACCATTATCGTCAGTTGATGAAAACTGAGACTCATCTCACTTACACCATGCAGAATTATATTGTGAAAACTTAAAACATTTTTTTTTTCATTACTGGTCAGTGTTTGTGACTTACAGAATGAATACGTTTCCAAATAATTCCTTCTCTGTAATAATTTGTCTCCACATATTAGCATCACCATTTGGTTTTGGTTTCTTTTCTAATGATCGAGAGATTGAGGACTGATTTTGCTGTTTGGTGATTAGGTATTTTGAAATATTTACAAATCTTATCAATTCATATTTTTTTATTTGTTCATTTGTTAATAGGAGGCACTAAGTGCGTATTTATAAAAGAAAAAAGAAATTGTTGACCAAAAAATGGTTCAACATTTTAGCAGGAAGGTCATAACTGTAATCAAATCTATTTAATTGTTTCTAAATAAGTGAAAGTTTTGTTACATGATAGTATATGTAGACCGATAAACTTGTCACTGGGGACACTCGGAGATTGATAACTTTGTCACTGGGGACACTCGGAGATTGATAACTTTGTCACTGGGGGCACTCGGAGATTGATAAATTTGTCACTGGGGATACTCGGAGATTGATAACTGTCACTGGGGATACTCGGAGATTGATAACTTTGTCACTGGGGACACTCTGAGATTGATAACTTTGTCACTGGAGGCACTCTGAGATTGATAACTGTCACTGGGGACACTTGGAGATTGACAACTTTGTCACTGGGGACACTTGGAGATTGACAACTTTGTCACTGGGGGCACTTGGAGATTGACAACTTTGTCACTGGGGACACTTGGAGATTGACAACTTTGTCACTGGGGACACTTGGAGATTGACAACTTTGTCACTGGGGACACTTGGAGATTGACAACTTTGTTACTGGTGACACTTGGAGATTGATAACTTTGTTTTTAAAAGCACTGTTTACTCCTTATATGAATTAAATGTTTCAAGACATGGCATTTTTGGAGTCTACTAAGTCAAAAGTTGTGAATCAATTCCAATGTTAGGCCTGGTTTTGTGAACAAGTTCTTTGTGATAAATTACTTGTTCTTATGTATACCATCCAGCTTCAGTGCTGTAGCAGAATAATGTTAGGCCTTGTTTTCAGTTACTGGATGAACTCGTATGACAAACTTATGCTAGGGAAAAACAAATAAACTTAGGCCTTTAATGTATGTGATAAACTTGATAAGTTGAAAAAACATTTCAATTTCTTATCTTTAATTTGTGCTTTTTCCAACACTCAATACTCAGACGAATTTCAGTTCTGCTTCTGTTTTGATGTCTTCGAATTTTGGTATAAAAAGACATGGTGAATAGCTGATGAACAGTTTTTGTATTTGGTGCCACCTAGTGGAAAATAACGAATTTGATTTATGAATATGCAGGGCTTCCTCTTTAAATTTTAAAAATTGATGATTTTGTTTCCAGATAACTGTTTATGTGAAAAATAAACCACCTCAGACATACTTGTAAAACAATGTTGGTCAATATAAACAGACAATGTTTATAAAACAGATGCATCTTTGACGATCGAATTTTCATCACCACATCAGTGAACTTTAATAAAAAAAAAAAATAAAAAAAAATCTAAAAGGAACCTCTTCATAAGTTTACTAATTTTGTTCAATTTTTTCAGTTTCCAATTTAGTGTAATCATGAAAGAAACACTGGATTTTTTTTTTACTTCTCTTTATTAAATATTCACAATTGTAAACTTTACGATTGATTTTTGGAATTATATAAACCAGAAAAGGGCGCCCCCATTTAAAACTCAGCGCTTGCTTTTGTCTCTTTAAAAATTATGTATTCAAGTAATTTGAAGAATATGAATTGTAAAAAGTTTTTAAATGCTAATGCCATCTAGTGACAATGTACGTTTACTAGACTTCAAAACCAATTTATTTTCCCTCTATCTCTCTATTATATACCGTTCTTAACATTTTATTTTTTGCAGCAGTGTTAAAGGTCACGGGTGCACACAAAAAGTTGTCCTGTTTTTACACCAGATAAAAGTCAGAATCTGTTAATTGTGCTCCCTAGAGAACTATTCGTAAATAACTCAGAAACATGGTGTTAGATATTAATTAACACGTCTTGTCTGGAAATGACAAGAAAATGTAGCTGAATTTTAATTTGCATTTTATAAAGATTACAGTGACAGCTGAAATTATTAATTTTTTTTTCATATGCAGCCTTAATCACTGTACTGTTTTTTTAATTTTTGATAAAGATTGTAATTAGTAGTGGCAGATGGTTGCTTATGAACATTAGATTGACTGCTCGAAATATATTCTTGAAGAATAAGGGGTTCTTTCACCCAAGAGGAGTGATTCTGAAACTATGGTACGCCCCAAAAAAATTAATGCAAAAATTATAAAAAAATTTAAGAAGTCCCAGTTTGAACTTTCTATATAGTATAGTATTCTTATTTCTAGACCTGCCAGTGTTTTCTTCTCTTCAAAATCACATGGCCCGGTATGCCGGGCCAGGTGGATAGGGCGCTCGACTCGCAATCTGAGGGTCGTGGGTTCGAATCCCCGTCTCACCAAACGTGCTCGCCCTTTCATCCGTGTGCGCGTTATAAAGTGATGGTCAATCCCACTATTCGTTGGTAAAAGAGTAGCCCAAGAGTTGGTGGTGATGACTAGCTGCCTTCCCTCTAGTCTTACACTGCTAAATTAGGGACGGTTAGCGCAGATAGCCCTCGTGTAGCTTTGTGCGAAATTGTAAACAAACAACCAATGACATTCACAAAAAATCACACCACATAATCTTCAAATGTGTCAGAAAAAACAAAAAAACAATCGCATCCTTCCCGCTAATGAGTAAGTGTTAAAAATATGAACTATTTGATACTAATGTTTTTTAAAGTTCGGCCTAGGCTTTTATTTCAAGAAAAATAAAGCAGTTTTTAACAAAGAGCGGTACGTGAGCTAGAAAAAGCGCGAGAACCATTGCCCTAGCGGATTTATTGGCAGTTAAACAGTGCAAGCTAGGCTGGTTAAACGTATACAAGTTGAAGCCCTAAAATTATTAATTAACATTTCATTAATGAAAAAATAATAGTGTAAAAGTAGATTTAATTTTCCTTATAAAATAAAGACACTAGAGGGAGGCACTTGCACCAGGATAAGTGGATGAGTTGATTTTTTATTTATTTTATTGAGATAGTGTTGCCAAGTGTAATCTCATGCCAGTGTACTGGTATAAAGCGTGAGTCACTTGATACGTGTGATGTTTAAAGAGAACGAACGTACTTGAGTGGCGATCAGAACTTTATATTCGAAGAAGAAAAAAACCTATTTATACCCGTGTTGTGGAAACCCGACGGTATATTTATTTTTGTCCCCCTAAGTGTTTCCTGTGTTGTGTTTTATAATATTCTATCCTTAATTTTACAAAGAAATTGTAATTAGGAAAAAGGGTTTCGTTTAACCATCAGCTTTACATCCCATGAAGACTCTAAGTAAAATATTTGTAAGGAAAGTTAATGGGAAATCATTGTGACTGTCACGGTAGCCCCCTGGTGGCTCAGCAGTCCTGTAACGCTAAAAATCGGGTATCGAAACATTGTCACTATTACGATTTTATTCAACATAAAATCCCACGTTGTTCGTAAGTATGGCTCGCAGCACTACGTCAGCCAAGTAATATAAACTACTCCTATTACTGGTAGGCGGTATCTTTATGGAACAGAGGGAAACCAGTCAGAGACGAGCAATAAGTGGCACGGATATGACGTCATAAAATGTTGTGTGACGTAACATGACGTCATAAAATGTTGTGTGACGTAACATGACGTCATAAAATGTTGTGTGACGTATTTTCTAAGCACTGTTTCAAGTACATTGTGGTTCATTGCAGATTTCCGTGACTCCAGTAGGAAAAGGTATTTCACCTTAACTAAAAATAAAGGGTTGATTTATAACTTTAAATTTTTTTTATTTTACCATCAGAGGTGGATGTGCAAGGACAACAGTCTTGAAGGACTAAGTGGTCCTTTGATGTTCTTATGTATTCGTTTGTATCTTCGTTCGTGAATAATACGAAATTATAGAATTTTCGAGAGTGTTTAACCCTTGACACTGAAACACGTGTTCATGCTGAACAGTTTATAATTTCGTACATGTGGGTTCGGGAGTGGCCGAGACGTTCGCGTGCCCGGACTGTGAATTTTAGAAAATTAACGGCTCACGCGGCTCGTTGACGCAAAAACACCCCTCACACCTTGAGATCGTGGATGTGTTATAAGAGTGATGGTCAAATCCCATTTGGAGTCTGAATAGGGTATCTCTAGTATAAGGGGGAGGCTTTGCAGATAGCTGTTTGTTGATACTTTGCACGAGCATTCTCAAACAAACCATCTTCACATATCTTGTGCTTTTCAGGGGCGAATATCATACATCATAAACTTCGAATGTCTCCATGTTTTTTTTTTTTTTTATTTTTTTTTTTAATTTTTTAGGGAATAATTTGTTACAGCGGAAGCCAATCCAATGCGCGAGGTAACTGACATTAGATGTTACATTACTACTCGCACGAGATACCGACGTTTCAGTCGATTTCAAAGTAATCTTGAATCGGGAAGGACGATTCTCTTCCGGTCGATTATAAAACTTCTCAAATTTAATGTGTGTGTGTTGGTATTCCCCACAGGCTTCTGTGTATCTTTCTCGGATATTTTGATCTGAATCCGCTTAACCACGTGGGAGTCATCGCATGCGCTCACGTGTAAGAAATTGACTCACTGCTCCGAGTTAATAGTGGGATATAAGTTTATCGAACTATTCGTGTTGTTTATAATATCTCGTGGAAGGTTGATGCAAACTCGAGGAGGACTTGGTCATAAAAATATGTTTAAATATTTGCCCGTTTTTAATTGATGATGTATATATATTAAAAAAAGATCTGAAAGATAGAAAAATACTTCGTTAAATGTTATTAGGTTTCGCTTTTTTTTTTGAGTTGTCGAACACGTGCGAAAGTAAGCAGAAATAGAAAGCAATAATAGAAACATAATTACAAATAACTGAAAATTAAACCAATGAATGGCCTATTTAACCAAGCTCTCGTGTTGGTTACGTGTCAGTTATTTTATTAATATCCTGCACGTGACTTGAACTCGTTCACAATGCGAAATGAGAGAGAGAAAAAAAGATGCAAGAAGAAACTGATCCAACGGCTTCAGCTATTAGTGTTTTGGATGATTGCCAATTATCAGTAAGCACAAGGATAATTCCTTTATGATCCGACAATTAACTGTGAGCTTATATCTATTGCTGTTATTAATATGTACACATACGTATTCCATTATTTGCCCCTCCCCGACGATAAATTGGAGGACGTATAACTGAAAGTTGGGGTTCGATCTCTGTGTGCCCATTTGGTAGCAACGCGCTTAGCAACAAACAAACACGTAATTTTTTATTTCCGTTTTTGTGTACTTTACGTACAGTACTGTCTGTATCTGTTCGACCTTCATTATTTCCGTTTTTGTGTACTTTATGTTTTTGGTTCTAATTGTTGCTTGTATTTCCTCTGCTTTGCAATAAAAACCAAAATTATTGCTAACTTAAAAATGAAGTGTTTCGTCACGTACTCCTAATTTCTAAAGTCAAACATTTGCTACAAGACACGAGGGCTTAATTACGTGTCATTTTTTTTTCTGCTACCCATTTCAAGCTTACAAGAGATCGTTATCTACGAACGTATGATTACACGGCATCAGGAACAAGAAAACTACCTGTCTGGTTCAACAGATCGTGTGAATGATAGATAGTAAAGTTAATTCAAATAAAAAATAATAATAATAGTAAATAAATGTTGATAATAAAATAGAATGTGCTTTGTACATAAATATAAATGATAAGTATAAAGTACTTGATTAATGTGATTCATAATGTAACAGTCGTTGTTCATAAAAATTGGTTTTACGTACAGTGCCTGGATTACTACTATGTCACGTTCTAGCCGGCCTGAAGAGCCGTGGTATTGAGAGAAAGGTCTCGTCGGCAGTAGATATGACAGATGTAGCGTGGTTGACGTATTATAACATATTCGTCCTTGCTTTCACTCATGTGTTTTTCGAAATCTTGGGTGTTTTGTGCATTACTAATAAAGGCTTAGCTTGTTACATACCCGAAGAGATGGCAGTTTTTGTTGTTGTTTATATGCTGGGTTTTGGATAATTCGAATCCGTGAGATACCACAAAATATTCCCCACACTTTAAGCCGTCGGAACGTTATAAGAGCAACAGTCAATCCCTTAGCTTTGCTATAAATATATAATACTTTACGTGCTTTGTGTGGGTCAGTTGTGGTGTCGTAATGGATCCAACCACGTCACGAGCTAGTTTTTGAAATCTCGAGCACATGGGAAGTGCGAGCTTGTTAGAAACTTGGACTGGTTGTACAGTATATAAAAATAATTATAAGAAACGTATAATAATATACGTTAAATATTAAAATATTATAAACGTATAATATGGAATAGATAATAGTTTTTAAGAAACGGCAGTGTGATGCTAAAGAATAAATTTCACTGCACGACCTGCTATTAAAGTTTTTTTTTATTTCTATGTTCACGCAAAGGTTTTCTTATTGCTATTCAGCCCCGTGTTAACTAGGCTTTTTGATATCTCTCTCTCTCTCTCTATATATATATATATATATACTGTATTCTTAAACATACTGTATTTTATTTGATCTCTGAGGCAGAGGTGTATTATATTACCAATAGGTTAAAAATGATTAAAAACACATTCCAGCCAGTTAGCCAATGGGAACGTGTATGTCACGAGTGACCTCGACCAGTGGTCAATCTCGTTCCAACGTATGGTAATGTTAAGACGTTATATTATGTCGTATGGTGAATCACCTAATCCGTTATATAATGTTGTATGGTGAATCACCTAATCCGTTATATAATGTTGTATGGTGAATCACCTAATCCGTTATATAATGTTGTATGGTGAATCACCTAATCCGTTATATAATGTTGTATGGTGAATTACCTAATCAGTTATATAATGTTGTATGGTGAATCACCTAATCAGTTATATAATGTTGTATGGTGAATCACCTAATCCGTTATATAATGTTGTATGGTGAATCACCTAATCCGTTATATAATGTTGTATGGTGAATCACCTAATCCGCTATATTATGTTGTATGGTGAACTACCTAATCAGTTATATAATGTTGTATGGTGAATCACCTAATCCGTTATATAATGTTGTATGGTGAATCACCTAATCGTTATATAATGTTGTATGGTGAATCACCTAATCCGTTATATAATGTTGTATGGTGAATCACCTAATCCGTTATATAATGTTGTATGGTGAATCACCTGATCCGTTATATAATGTTGTATGGTGA
>NW_013667249.1:271933-275761 GCF_000517525.1 Limulus polyphemus | reverse complement strand
ACACCGGTAATCTATAAACATTTTGTGTAATCGTGGTACTCCGGTAATCTATAAACATTTTGTGTAATCGTGGTACACCGGTAATCTATAAACATTTTGTGTAATCGTGGTACTCCGGTAATCTATAAACATTTTGTGTAATCGTGGTACACCGGTAATCTATAAACATATTGTTTGATCGTGGTACTGTGGTAATCTATAAACATTTGTGTACTCGTGGTACACCGGTAATCTATAAACATTTTGTGTAAACGAGCTACTTGGGCAAATAGGTATATACACACATTACAAGAATAATCTTTATTATTATTGTCCTCCTGGTTCGACGACTTATAAAACTAGAGTTTGGAGCTCAATCCCCGCAGAATAAACAGACACCTGGTAAAAGTTTCACCTAAAACACAGTTTTTTAGACACGTGATATTACGTGGGATAAACTTCAATACGTCCCTTCTCTTTGTAAACACTATTAAATAAGCATTATTGATAAAAAATAAAAAAACATACAAAAACACACTTGAGTTTCCAATGGTTTAACAAATGCAAATTTATCAAACTACCCATATTTTTCAACAGTATGAAATGTTACAGTAAAATAAACGATCCCTAAACAGCAGAAGGTGAAAATATATGAATCAAATAGTTTTCGGCAACTAAGTTTGTTTGTTTTCGAAATTCGCACAAACCTACCCGACGGTTATATGCGCTAGATGTCCCTAATTTTGAAGTGATAGACTAGATAGAAGGTAGCTAGACAACACTACCCACCGCCAACTATTGGGATACTCTTTACCAACGAATACTGGGATTGACCATAACCTTATGACGCCTCCACGGCTGACAGAGCGCGCGTGTTCGGTGATGGGATTCGAGCCCGTGACCTACATATTGCGAGTCGAGTGCCCTAACCACCAAATCATGTCAGACCTAGCAACTAAGTAATAAGACTTTACACTTCCTAGAGCTCCCAATTAAGCAAATTTTCACAGTAGACTTTCTTCAAGGATTCAATAAAAATGTGAAGTTCTGTTTTGTACCCAGCAAAAAAAAACTTTCAATAATTATCACATACTTTCAGAAGAATGGTGTGTGTGTGTGTGTGTAGTCGCGGATGGAAAAAAATACTTCATATATATATCAGTTGACATATAACTCAATGTGATGAGAAGGATCGTTAGTGTACTTTGTCTTCTGTTAAACAAAAACGAAATATAGAACTCTGCTATGATTTTCCGAAAAAAAATGAGAGAATTATTTATGTAGTTACAGGTGGAACGCAAAATATTACACCTGTTATAGTTACAGTTGGAACGCAAAATATTACACCTGTCATAGTTACAGTTGGAACGCAAAATATTACACCTGTTATAGTTACAGTTGGAACGCAAAATATTACACGTGTCATAGCTACAGTTGGAACGCAAAATATTACCCCTGTCATAGTTACAGGTGGAACACAAAATATTACACCTGTTATAGTTACAGTTGGAACGCAAAATATTACACGTGTCATAGTTACAGGTTGGAACGCAAAATATTACACCTGTCATAGTTACAGTTGGAACGCAAAATATTACAACTGTCATAGTTACAGGTGGAACGCAAAATATTACACGTGTCAGTTTAAATGATGCCAAAAAATCTCTATTATCATATGTTTTTAACGTGCTACTACAAATAATGTTACGTAACACATTAATTCTTGAAAACGCATGAAATATTGATACGATCGGTTGTAGTTCGTATTTTAAAAATGGAAGTTCTTATGAACAGCTCCTTTGTTTATTTTTTCGTGTGCCATACCGCTGTGCCACTGGGAAGAATGTCTGAGGACTTACAACGCTAGAAACCGGGTTTCGATGCTCGTGGTGGGAAGAGCACAGATAGCTTATTGTGTAGCTTTGTACTTAACTTCAAACAACTTTTACATAAGGTATAATACTTAGAGCAGCTTTGTACTTAACTTCAAACAACTTTTACATAAGGTATAATACTTAGAGCAGCTTTGTACTTAACTTCAAACAACTTTTACATAAGGTATAATACTTAGAGCAGCTTTGTACTTAACTTCAAACAACTTTTACATAAGGTATAATACTTAGAGCAGCTTTGTACTTAACTTCAAACAACTTTTACATAAGGTATAATACTTAGAGCATACAAATGTTACATTACATTATAATACTTAGAGCAGCTTTGTACTTAACTTCAAACAATTTTTACATAAGGTATAATACTTAGAGCATACAAATGTTTTAAATTTTTACAGTAAAAGTAACTTTTTTTCTAAACAGTAAGCTCTAAAGCACGTTTTACATTCTAGTAAATAAATATTTAATATAGTAATAAATTAATTTTTCTTTACATCTGGTCTTCGTACTTAGGATGACGTAAGAACTCTGTAAGAACTTGATTTAAATGTAATTACTTACTGGATTACGAGATATTACATGGTAGTATGGGGAAACAGAACACGATTCCTTATCTAGCTAAATTATTAATGTTAAAACTAGTGTTTAGTAATAACAAAAAAGTCTCACGGAAGGCTCAAAGCGTTTTGTTTCTGTCGAAAGCTAGAGTCAAATAAAGCAACAAAAGTATAGAAATGCTTTGTGAAACATCTTACGCTTGTATCGATTTCGACAGCGGCCACCTCTCCATCTGCGCCTGAAACCTCATGTTTTCTATCTGTTTCTTCAGCGTGTCTCGGTCCATCTCAGCTGTCTAACTGTCTTTTCAAGTCGATAGATGCAAACCTTACTTGAAACCCGGCGGCGTTTCTCACAAGAGGGCGTTATTCGTGTGTGGTGGTTTGCTAATACAATGACATAAAAATAGTATCGTTTGTTCCTTCCTGCACTATATAACTGTGATAACAAGAAGAAAAAAACTAGTTTCCAAACATCAAGCCATAAGAAACAATTACTCCGGATAAAAGGAATGTCTATAAGCTCAAGTGTCTATTATCTAATCAAGATATGACCTTACATTAAGTAATAGCTTATAGAAGCTACCAAGTAACAACTCAATCAGCACGTGACCTTACAGTAAATATTAACATATAGAAGCTGCTAAGTAATGACTCAATCAGCACATGACCTTACATTAAATAATAACTACTAGAAGCTACCAAGTAATGACTCAATCAGCACGTAATTTACATTAAATATCAACATATAGAAGCTACCAAGTAATGACTCAATCAGCACGTAATTTACATTAAATAATAACATATAGAAGCTACAAAGTAATGACTCAATCAGCACATGACCTTACATTAAATAATAACTACTAGAAGCTACCAAGTAATGACTCAATCAGCACATGACCTTACATTAAATAATAACTACTAAATCAGCCCATGACCTTACATTAAATAATACTTTTAGAAGCTATCAAGTAATGACTCAATCAGCACATGATCTTACGTTAAGTAATAATTTATAGGAGTTGCCAAATAGCAACCCAATCAACACATGGCCTTATATTAATTAATAACTTGTAGTGAGTATTTTTCATATGTATATATACATATATAGTGGACATAATATATGTCCATCACTACAGAGTAGATGTTATATATTTGTGTTTTTTTGGATAATATCTGTGTTCATCACCATAGAGTAGATGTTATATATTTGTGTTTTTTTGGATAATATCTGTGTTCATCACTATAGAGTAAATGTTATATATTTGTGTTTTTTGGATAATATCTGTGTTCATCACTATAGAGTAGATGTTATATATTTGTGTTTTTTGGATAATATCTGTGTTCATCACTATAGAGTAGATGTTATATATTTGTGTTTTTTGGATAATATCTGTGTT
>NW_013667249.1:269565-271445 GCF_000517525.1 Limulus polyphemus | reverse complement strand
TATATCCGGTATGAAGAAACATGTCTATTATACGTATATCCGGTATGAAGAAACATGTGTATACGTATATCCGGTATGAAGAAACATGTCTATTATACGTATATCCGGTATGAAGAAACATGTTTATACGTATATCCGGTATGAAGAAACATGTCTATACAGATACGGCTTTACGTCTAACCGATTCCGTTATTTTGCTTAAAGATGAAATAAAAATAAAATATTATTCATATCATTATTAATCTTGGTCACAAATGCTTGTCCCTTTAAAAAAAAAAAAAAACAATTTACTTAATCCAAAGATGAAAGTCTGAACGTAACCACGTCAACGGAAGTCTTTGTTTTCCTCTGTCTAGAATCAAAATTATGCAAGTTAAACACTAATTCAATGAGACAACCATATATATCTTGTATCAGCTATTTGTTCAAATTGGAAGAGGTGAATTTACTTCGGAAATTTATTAAGGAAGAAAATAACATGTAAAAAATGAGATTTTAGAAAATAATTCCCGTGAATACCTGAAAAACTATTATTGTCACAAGCGAAGAAAATTTACGAATATTTGTCAGCAAAAGACGTATACTTTTTTATAAGTTTTTATATTTTAAAAGAACAAAATAGTTTTCAACGTGATTATTCATACTAGTATATCGTTCTTATAATTGTACTCGTTAATTTTTTTTACATATTTTACTTCAAAATTCATAGTATAAACTAGAGTTGGTGATAAAATAGTACAGATTGTACCTAAAATAAAATAAAAAATTAGAACAGAAACATAATTTTCGACGTAAGAAAACTGAAACTACATCACCACAACCGCCATCTGTGTTTTAAAATCACAACTATCAAAGTTATTGAATAACTACAGGCGAACTTTTACAAAAGTCAAAGTTAATTAGCAACTTACTTTTTTTAAACTTTCTTCGAAGTTCTAAAAACATTTTGGTAGAAATCTGGCGATAATATCGCTCAAGAGGATCCAATTATAAATTCTAATTAATCTACATATTTCATTGTACCCTTCTGCCATCAACCCTGAAGAAGACAGGTCCGTGTTTGATAGCGCTAGGATTTTATCCGTTTTTTTTTTCATGTGATATGCCAAACGTTTCGACCCTACGTGTTTTTTGTTTGTTTTTACAATCATAAATTAATCTATATTATTGTATTCTGTGATGAATCTTTTTTTTTTTTTGAGATTGATTCACATTTTTTCGCAAATTTATATAATAGCAGTTATTAGTGTAATTCTAGTAAGTGATTATATAACACATGCGCATACTCACACTGAGTGATTGGTTCCCACGTGATGAAACCATGGCGACAAGAATAATTACAATAGTGACAGGCTTAATCAGTTAGCTCCAATGTCAAAAGAAAAATAAGATAGTAATTACAGGAAAGAGTTCTGATGTTACTTATCTATTATTTTATTTTTACATGTGAACGAAGATAGAAATCTGGATAATTACTTGGAAACTTATATAAGCATGGTTAGACCACTTACTTTTTTTTCTCTAATCAGATTTAGCTAAACATAATTAGATACAAGGGTTTGACGTATCTATTCACGAACACGATAAACCCACTTCTGCTTTTGTTTTGTTCTTTTGTAATTTGAACCCTAATTTTAAATTACTGACCAGAGGGAAGGCAACAAGGTCAGTAGCACTCATCGCCACATGCGTGTTGAAGGTCATGAAGGTCATTGAAGAAAGTAATGGAATTGACTCTCAATTTTTTTAAATATCTCCATAAGTGTAAGAATCTCCCGATTCGACTTTTTGATGGTAGTGCTAACGAGAAAAAAAAAATCAGTGTCCCGGTACTAAAATTAGAACAGCTCATGGGTAAAATACTATTTTATTAGTAAAAT
>NW_013667249.1:258394-268772 GCF_000517525.1 Limulus polyphemus | reverse complement strand
TTGGGTTTGCTTGTGGGTTTCGTCAATTCTCCTTATTGTTCATGAACTAGTTGGGTTTGCTTGTGGGTTTCGTCAATTCTCCTTATTGTTCATGAACTAGTTGGGTCTGCTTGTGGGTTTCGTCAGTTCTGTGTGTTGTTCATGAACTAGTTGGGTTTGCTTGTGGGTTTCGTCAATTCTCTGTATTGTTCATGAACTAGTTGGGTTTGCTTGTGGGTTTCGTTAATTCTGTGTGTTGTTCATGAACTAGTTGGGTTTGCTTGTGGGCTTCGTCAATTCTCTGTATTGTTCATGAACTAGTTGGGTTTGCTTGTGGGTTTCGTTAATTTCTGTGTGTTTGTTTGGTTTGTTTGTGGGTTTTGTTACTTCTTTGTGTTGTTCATGAACTAGTGGGGTTTGCTTGTGGGTTTTGTTAATTCTATGTATTGTTCATGCTACTGTTGAGTTACTGCTTTTTATTACATGGCTATGTTATAAAGGTCATTATAATTTTTTTAGTTGATGTTAACCAACTGTAATGATGATTTTGAGGCTGCTAATCTGTTTTCTGTAATGGCACTACGTGCTAGTCTTGTAACAGTTTAGTGCAGTTTGTTTGGACGATTTTTGGGCTGATAACCAGCTTTTTTTAATGGCATTACTTATGCCCGACTCTCTCTTATAACGGAAACAATACCTTTGTTTAGATTACTCTATAGCTGATAAACCTCTTGTAATGGCATTACGCGCGAGTTATATTTCAGGTGTAGGACGTTTTAAGATGTGTTTAGGGCTGATAATCAGTTTTGTGTAATGCCATTACTTAGGAGTTTTATAACGGAAGTATACAGTTTTTTAGGTGAGTTTAAGGCTATAATCAGTTTTCCGTAATGGCATTACCCAGAAGTATTATAAAGGAAAGAACACACTTTTTTTATAGTCAGGATATTTTATAAACAATGGCAATATATAGTCTCTTTATTTTCACGAAAAAATCATCAAATGACAAACAAAGATATATTGGAATCTAAAACACAGAATGGGGTTACATCGATTTCAATAGAGCGGAGTTTATCATTCTGATCGCTTGTTTACTGGTAGGGTTAGCATTGTTCTTCTACAATATCCAGTAGGATTGGTCAAAAAGAAATTGCTGTAGTACACTTAATAAGGATGATAAAAGATGTCTATCTACATGCTGTGTCTTAAATATTATTTGTTTTGTTGTTTGTTGTTTTAAGCAAAAAGCTACACAATAGACTATCCGTGCTGTGCTCACAAAGGTTTCGAAACTCTGGTTTTAGAGCTATGTCTTCATATTTACTGTTGAACCACTAAAGGGGGGATTGTTTTGTTGAATTCCCCCAAAGCTACTCGAGATCAATCCCTAATTTTGAATTGATAGACTAGAGGAAAGGTAGCTAGTCAATCACAGCCACTACTACCTCTTAAGCTGCTCTTTACCAACGAATAGTGGGATTGACCGTCAAGTTATAACTCCTTCACGGCTCAAAGGGCGAGCACTTTTGATAACGGGATTCGATCCCGCGACCTATAGATTGCGAGTCGAGTGCCCTAACCTTCAGACCATGCCAGGCCAGACCACCTTAAATATGTATATGAAATACGTTTTCAACTTTTCACAGCTCACAGAAACTGGAGATAGACAGAGCATCGGATTGCAATAAACTGGAGGTAGACAGAACATCCGCTTCAAAGGATCTGGAGGTAGACAGAACATCACATTCGAAGGAACTCGAGACAGACACAACAACACATTCGAAGGAACTGGAGGTAGACACAGCATCAGATTAAAATAAACTGGAGGTAGACAGAACATCAGCTTCAAAGAAACTGGAGGTAAACACAATATGAGATTTGAAGAAACTGGAATTAGACACAGAATCAGATTAAAATAAACTAGAATTAGACACAGCATTAGATTCAAATAAACTAGAGGTAGACACAACATGAGATTTGAAGGAACTGGAGTTAGACACAGAATCAGATTAAAAGAAATTGGAGGTAGACAGAACACCAGCTTCGAAGAAACTGGAGGTAAACACAATATGAGATTTGAAGGAACTGGAGTTAGACACAGAATCAGATTAAAAGAAATTGGAGGTAAACAGAACACCAGCTTCGAAGAAACTGGAGGTAGACAGAACATGAGATTTGAAGGAACTGGAATTAGACACAGAATCAGATTAAAAGAAATTGGAGGTAAACAGAACACCAGCTTCGAAGAAACTGGAGGTAGACGCAAGATGAGATTTGAAGGAACTGGAGTTAGACACAGAATCAGCTTAAAAGAAACTGGAGGTAGACACAACATGAGATTTGAAAGAACTGGAGTTAGACACAGAATCAGATTAAAATAAACTGGAGGCAGACAGAACATCAGCTTTAAAGAAACTGGAGGTAAACACAATATGAGATTTGAAGGAACTGGAGTTAGACACAGAATCAGATTAAATGAAACTGGAGGTAGACAGAACATCAGATTCAAAGAAACTGGAGGTAGACAGAACATCAGTTTTAAAGAAACTGGAGGTAAACACAATATGAGATTTGAAGGAACTGGAGTTAGACATAGAATAAGATTAAATGAAACTGGAGGTAGACAGAACATCAGCTTCAAAGAAACTGGAGGTAGACACAGCATTAGATTCAGAGAAATTGGAGGTAGACACAACATGATATTTGAAGGAACTGAAGTTAGACAGAGAATGAGATTAAAAGAAACTGGAGGTAGACACAGCATCAAATCCAAGGAAACTGGAGGTTGACACAACATGAGATATGAAGGAACTGGAGTTAGACACAGAATCAGATGAATAGAAACTGGAGGTAGACACAATATGAGATTTGAAGGAACTGGAGTTAGATAGAGAATCAAATTAAAATAAACTGGAGGTAGACAAAACATCAGCTTCAAAGAAAGTGGAGGTAGACACAGCATTAGATTTAAAGAAACTGGAGGTAGACACAACGTGATATTTGAAGGAACTGGAGTTAGACACAGAATCAGACTAAAAAAACTGGAGGTAGACACAGCATTAGATTTGAAGGAGCTGGAGATAGACACAACATTAGATTGGAAGAAACTGGAGGTAGACACAGCATGAGATTAGAAGAAACTGGAGTAAGACAGAGAATCAGATTAAAATAAACTGGAGGTAGACAGAACATCAGCTTCAAAGAAACTGGAGGTAGACACAGCACCATATTCAAAGAAACTGGAGGTAAACACAGCATCAGATTCGACGGAACTAGAGTTAATCACACTATAGGATTAAAAGAAACTGGAGGTAGACATAGCACCATATTCAAATAAACTGGAGGTAGACATAGCACCAGATTCAAAAAAACTGAAGTTAGATAGAAAATCAGCTTAAGAAAAACTGAAGTTAGACCCAGCATCTGCTTCAAAGAAATTGAAGGTAGACACAGCATCAGATTCGAAGGAACTGGAGTTAGACACAGCCTCTGATTCGTTTAGACAGAGATTGGTAATAGTACTGATGTTGTATGTTCTAACGTCACAGCGTTATTTTATTTCTCTACAGAACCTTCTACTGGTTGATCCAATATATTACTAGACATATATATATATATATAACGTTGTATGTTTTAACGTCACAGCTTTATTTTATTTCTCTACAGAACCTTCTACTGGTTGATCCAATATATTACTGGACATATATATATATATATATATAACGTTGTATGTTTTAACGTCACAGCTTTATTTTATTTCTCTACAGAACCTTCTACTGGTTGATCCAATATATTACTGGCTGCACTTCTGACGCTCATATACCACTAACGAGATATTCTGTGGATATTTTTGTTTTTAAATCTGAAAAGCCCTTTTAATCTAGACTTAAACTTGTAGACAGAATATATTAATTAGAACCAATCAGTTTCACTATTTGTATACTGTTTCAAGTTATTATACACACTTTTAAACTGGTAGAGAGAATATATTAATTAGAACCAATCAGTTTCACTATTTGTATACTGTTTCAAGTTATTATACACACTTTTAAACTGGTAGAGAGAATATATTAATTAGAACCAATCAGTTTCACTATTTGTATACTGTTTCAAGTTATTATACACACTTTTTAACTGGTAGACAGAATATATTAATTAGAACCAATCAGTTTCACTATTTGTATACTGTTTCAAGTTATTATACACACTTTTAAACTGGTAGAGAGAATATATTAATTAGAACCAATCAGTTTCTCTTGCAATGTGGCTCCATCTATTATATGATAAAAACAACATCTGTATATATTAAATCAAACCAATTGGTGAGAGCTCTGACAGAAAAATGTATATATATTAGACTTTTTTTCTATAGTAAAAAACGAAGCTACGAATTAAGAAAAAATCATGCAAAATAGTTTTTTTAGAAATCAGGTAAATATAAACTCAAGTCAAAATTTTCTTACAGAAAACGTTAAAAAAGTATACAGTTCATAAGGATAGTCATAATATACATTCTTAACATGAACTATATATATCAAAAGCAATGCGTTTATTGTTAAAATACAAAAAGAGAAAACCAATTTATGTATTGTTTATCTAGTAATTAAAAAGCATGCCTAATCCTAACTTAAAACTGTGTACAACAAACAGTGTTCAAGTATTGAAGTTTATTGTTTGTAATTAATATATTCTCTCTACCAGTTTAAAACTGTGTCTAATAACTTGAAACAGTATACAAACAGTGAAATTGATTGGTTCTAATTAATATATTCTGTCTATCTTTCTTTAATTTAATCGTTTACTTCATTTTTGATGCTTGTTCCTATTCCATTGTGACAAATTCACTTTTTCTCCCCGCATTCTTATCTACATCTCTAATGTGCTCATTAAAAATGAAATACCTCGTAATTTTACTTGATTTAGTATATCCATCGTTCCACTTCTTAATTTTTCATGTTAATCGTCTTAGGAAATAGTGAACTGCAGTTATGAAAACGATTTCCTAAGAGACCGGATATTGACTGAAATAAATGGAAGGAAAACTCTCAACTATAATTTAAAATAAGTAAAAATTCAGTGTAAAATCAACAAACATTTTTTTTTTGTGTAAGAAGAACGTGAAAAGCATAATCAGATAAATCTTTTACGTCTGTCTGATTGTTTGGAAAAACGATTAAAAAAGTTACTTCTTAAATTTTATATGATTTTACCATTAAGTTTATTGTTAACGTTAATAATAAAACCTACATAATTACAGAAGATTACATAGAGCAACTTTGTTTGACATTGTATAAACTATGTTAATTTAGTAAAAAAACTATCTAGCAACACTAGTATAAGTATTAAAATATTACGTTAAGTATTGTTTCTGGCTTGAGATAACGCAGCTATGTAACAATAGAAAAATATTCTTAGTTAAAAAATTATGTGATAATGTAACACAGAGTTTAGTAAAACTCGAACATTACATTGGAGACCGAACTTCGTATCGAAACAAAGATATGTCTGACGGTGATATATATATATTTATTATATAGATCATATTATGCATTTCATTTAATTTAACGATCATAGAAAAACACAGGACAACACAATGTACGCAATGTGTATTGCAAAGAAAAGAAGCCAACGAGAGATAGAGAGTTAATTACAGTCGTCTTAGGCAATGTTGTGGCACTGGACAACGCCCATCTCATTTTTTTTTTTGCTGTACCTTACACTAGATGGTAGGCTACAGCGATCAAAGGACCACCATTATCACTAATCTCCTTATTCATGGACACCACATTCTGGAGAAAATATCCTTATTCCCCCACTGCGAGCCCAATATTACTAAGTTATAATTTTCCCTAATCGGAGTAAATGAAGGATAATTTGGAGCTCGTGGTCATCACGTGACCGATAACGAAATTTTAATTGCATGGTATTGAATATTATACGTTTTGTGATGATAAACTTGCCCTCCTTCTCATTAATTTGGTAATTTGTTGCTGTTCCTAATTTTAGCGCACAATTTTACGGCAGTTAGGTCACTCCGCTGGCCCATCCTCAAGAAGCATCTAGGTTTTGGGGCTTCACGTTTGACAACACTAAATCTGTTTTTTGTTGAAAACGTTATGTTTTTTGACGTCTCCTCGTCCTTTAGCAATACAATATCAATACTTAAACACAATGAAAATGCGGTATATGGAAGACAGCGTGTTCTTAACATTTTAAGATATTTCTGCTTTCAGAATATGCCTTATAATAAACTTACATAAGGATGAACGTGAAGATGTTTTGAAATCGCTTTTAAACGCCGTTTTGATAACATTGGAGTCATGGATATCCACTAATAATTCTAGATGTTTAACTTATGTAACTAAACCCTGCTCACAGTGAATTATCACTAGTCTGTCGATGAACTGATTTTTTTAACTAAACACGAAAGGTCACCGCTTTGGCGTACAGGAATCTATATATATATATAATAGTACTGTCTGCTGTATGTCCATGTAACTACTTCGCAAGATGCGGATGGATCTTCACCAAATTTGGCAAGAAAGTTTGTTGGGTCCATAGGGAGATACATATAAATTTTCAGTTTCACATGTTGTGTTTCGCAGTTTTTTTATGAGCGTTTATGCGTTTTTTACAATTACATGTAAGGGAAGCAAATTTCATGTCCTAAGCTAACCTTTCATTAATCAAGAATTTATATAACTTCCGTCCAGGGGACGGTTACTCCAGCTAGTAAATATTAATCCAGTACTACCATCTTCACACACATTCCTTCATTATAAAAATAGCACATTTTATGAAGAGACCGTTTCATATTGCTACCAACGTATTCTTAGTTTTGGTATAAAAATTGAAGATACTGTTTTTACGCCCACCAATAAGTACGCTCCTTAAGTATAAGTCCCACAATAGCTCAGAGGTAAGTCTGAAGACTTATAATGCTAGAAACCGGGTTTCTATACCCGTGATGGGCACAACACAGATAGCCCGTTGTGTATCTTTGCGTTCGACAACAAACAAACAAACCTTTAGTATAAAAATAGTGCGTATTGTTGTTTGTTATTAAGCACAAAGGTATCGAAACCCGGTTTCTAGCGTTATAAGTCCGTAGACGTACCGCTGTGCCACTGGGGGGCAGCACGTGTCGTGAAGAGACTGTTTCACTTATCAACTGTTAAGTTATAAGTTATAAGGAAGTTATAAGGAGGACTTCGATTGATAAAAATTAGAACATATAAACTTATTTTAAATACTTATAAGTAACAATACCCGAACTCGAATTATCTGCTTTCAAACGAAGATATTGTTATTTTAAAAACTAATTACGAAACTGTTCCTTCTTTGGGATGCTCTAAGAATTCTAACAAAATTCAAAGATAATTTTACCAATTCGTTTCTTTAAATTATTATTAGTTATTCCAGTAAATTTTAATCCCCCCCTTTTAAAATTTATTTTAAAAAATACAATCAAACAGACATTATTAGCTTATAAAAATCAAATCTACTATTTTCTTTACCCCAAGATTCGTACTTCTGTAAGTGTATAACTGTATTCTGATTGGCACAATGAGAGTAATGGTTCACGAACAATTGCCGTAAAAACGCGCTCCGTTCTATAATAATTACAGTAAAGTCCCGTGATTTTCGATCATACAAAAGTAACCAATTAGGTCCGAGTATGGGCAGACATCCATTTTTCTAGCCTTGCTAGAGAATTAAAATACAAATAAGGCTTCTCATTAGTTGTTACTTTATATGCAATTATTAAACGACTTCGTTTTAAAAGAAATATAAGAAATTTACTACTTGTTCCAAAGATGTTTATCTCAGACCTGAATAAATAAGCTCGGAGATTCTGTTTATCATAGGTCCTTGATAAGTTATTAAGCTTATTGAATTGAGCAACATTCTTTCAGGGAATGTTCCATAGGTTCTTGATAAGTTATTAAGCTTATTGAATTGGGCAACATTCTCTCAGGGAATGTCCCATAGGTCCTTGATAAGTTATCAAGCTTATTGAATTGGGCAACATTCTCTCAGGGAATGTTCCATAGGTCCTTGATAAGTTATTAAGCTTATTGAATTGGGCAACATTCTCTCAGGGAATGTTCAAGTACACTTGACTTAATGGCGGGTCTTAAATTAGCATGTTTATTAATTAGCTCTAACAGTTTTCTTTCAGCAACATGTAAATTTATAAACTTCGTATGATGATTGTCAAGTCGGATCCTGTTGCTTAAATACAGAGAAAAACCATAAGCAACAATAAGGTTTAGACACTTATCTTAACTGTGTCTGTGAATACACTCTTCAAATAACATTTTCAACTGATCCTTAATAATTAAAGGATATTTACCCATGTAGGGTAAACCGATGACAAGATGATACTTAGGGACTTCAACTGCACGTAGTATAGTAACATTTAGCGTATTTAAGTAATTACGAAATATCCTTTCAGTTAGTTTGATAGGAAAGGCACGCGGCGAGGAAAGAAAACAATTTAATTAGTGTTATTACTGGATTTTTTTTATTTCTAAAGATGGCAGGGCTAATAAGAGACTGGGTCTTGTTTGCATTGGTATTTGTCTTAAGCCCGTCGTTGGACCACGCCCCAATATGGCGTCGAAGAAAGGCTTACTGGATTTGAGGAAAGGTAGCATGGTTGAGGATTGCCAGTGTTCGTGTGGCAATCAATCTGCCCATAGCCATGATCGTGAGCACGAGTTTTGGTGATTTTCGTGGATTAATTATTGACTATCAAAGCTCAAGCTGAAATTTATTTACTTTTGACATACTAGAGAGCGTGCATACGATGAGTTCTGTATTTTCAATTGTCTTTTCTAAAACTCACCTGTCTCTTGAACAGTAGAAGAATTAAATAGCTTTATTTCGTTTGAGTATGTAATCAATCAGAGAGTTGGATGTTTATTTTACTGCAAAGCTACACAATGGGCTTTATGCTCTCTGTCCGTCACGAGGAATCTAACTTTGGATTTTAGCGTTATATGTCCGTAAGCTCACCGCTGACCCACCGGGGGACCACTCAGAAGGTAGCTGTGGTCTCTTCTGAAATTTAATTTTCAAGGCAACGTGTCAAAAACATCAAGAGTCTCAAAGTAGGTACTTTTAAAGAATCTTTCCAGCAGATAGTGTAAATCTAAATTTCTGTACATAAGTACTTTTACATGTTCAATATAATTTATAGAATATGATTTGATGATATATTTTACTTATCAAACCTGGTTCAAGCTTCCACAAGAGGTCGTTTACTACAGTCATTGGTGTTGTTTCAGAAATGTAATGGTTACAATGTGGTACAAAATATAACCTTCGTTTTTGCTAAACATTCCATTACAAATTATAAATAAAAAGCTGTTGCATTAATAGTTTATTGTAGAGGCCCTAAAACCTGTAAAATTGTTGACATGTAATTCAAAGTGTATGGTAAAGAATGAAGAAGAATCACGAATAGTTGACACGTAATTCAAAGTGTTTGGTAAAGAATGAAGAAGAATCACGAATAGTTGACATGTAATTCAAAGTGTTTGGTAAAGAATGAAGAAGAATCACGAATAGTTGACATGTAATTCAAAGTGTATGGTAAAGAATAAAGAAAAACACGAATAGTTGACACGTAATTCAAAGTGTATGGTAAAGAATGAAGACGAAACACGAATAGTTGACACGTAATTCAAAGTGTATGGTAAAGAATGAAGACGAAACACGAATAGTTGACACGTAATTCAAAGTGTATGGTAAAGAATGAAGAAGAATCACTAATAGTTGACACGTAATTCAAAGTGTTTGGCAAAGAATGAAGAAGAATCACGAATAGTTGACACGTAATTCAAAGTGTATGGTAAAGAATGAAGAAGAATCACGAATAGTTGACACGTAATTCAAAGTGTATGGTAAAGAATGAAGACGAAACACGAATAGTTGACATGTAATTCAAAGTGTGTGGTAAAGAATGAAGAAGAAACACGAATAGTTGACATGTAATTCAAAGTGTATGGTAAAGAGTGAAAAAGAAACACGAATAGTTGACACGTAATTCAAAGTGTATGGTAAAGAATGAAGAAGAAACACGAATAGTTGACACGTAATTCAAAGTGTATGGTAAAGAATGAAGAAGAAACACGAATAGTTGACACGTAATTCAAAGTGTATGGTAAAGAATGAAGACGAAACACGAATAGTTGATATGTAATTCAACGTGTATGGTAAAGAATGAAGACGAAACACGAATAGTTGACATGTAATTCAAAGTGTATGGTAAAGAATGAAGAAGAAACACGAATAGTTGACACGTAATTCAAAGTGTATGATAAAGAATGGAGAAGAAACACGAATAGTTGACATGTAATTCAAAGTGTATGATAAAGAATGAAGAAGAAAC